>NW_027315801.1:12176199-12238699 GCF_026437365.1 Eucyclogobius newberryi | reverse complement strand
AAGGTTACTGCGATTATCTGGCTTTTGGATTATTGTGTCAGTGGCATAAATGGTTTAAATTCATTGTTTACCACGATCTGTAGCTGTAGGAATATAATCGCAGTTCAAAACATGTCATGTTATGGAACTAATCGTGAGCCATGTGTCGTGTATCGTAACAAATCAGACCTCTGCTTCCCAGTCCGAATAAAAAGATTGTTTCTATTATCTTTGAGGTATCAACATTGAGTATTGAGTCGTTTCCTGAATATTGAAATCAAGTTTGACATTTTAATATCTAATAACTACTAGCCAGATTCAGTCCAACTCGCACCGCGACTAAACCTCAAATCCTGACCTTGACTTATTCTAGTCCAGACTTGGATTGAGCGCAGTGTAGTCCGGACTTGGTTTGAGCGCAGTGTAGTCCGGACTTGGTTTGAGCGCAGTGTAGTCCGGACTTGGTTCGAGCGCAGTGTAGTCCGGACTTGGTTTGAGCGCAGTGTAGTCCGGACTTGGTTTGAGCGCAGTGTAGTCCGGACTTGGTTCGAGCGCAGTGTAGTCCGGACTTGGTTCGAGCGCAGTGTAGTCCGGACTTGGTTTGGTCCTGTTCTATCTAGGTTTACGTCCGTGTTTAGTCCTACTTTTGTCCCAATTTTGATGTGGTTTGTGCACCTTTATTCTTCAATTTACATTTTTAACATACTTTTACAGTTTAAGGCCAGAATTAAACATATTTTATAACAAATTATACACGTTAGAATTGTGGCTTGTTAAAATCCCACTGACAAGTCACATGTATAAAAAGGTTAATGCCTTGACAGTAACATGAACATTCACCACTTGCACGTCCCTGGAGTTTGAACTGAGCTGGGAAAACAGGCTTTTCTCTGCTCATTCTTCTTGGAACTCTCTTCAGTCGGAAACTAAATGGTCTGTTTCCTTTAAGACGTTCTGTTCCTTTTTTACTAAAAGGACAACGTGACTCCAGCTCTCATTGTGCTTTTAAATCTGTTAACGTGAGTTAGTGCAACTAACTGTGAAACTATAGTTCTTCACCATTATTGCACTTTATGTAATCTGTATTTGATCAGTTGCACTTTGTTTCAGATGTTAAACAAATAGTTTTATAATAATATGAAGAATGAATGAACCACATTTTAAACGTTGTGGGCATTTGCATGTTTGTGTTTGAAATTAAAAACCTTTTTGAGACTATCATTATGCTAATGTTCCCCTCGGGCAAGACACTTTTTCTGATTTTCCAACTCACACAGCTATTTAAATAATGACATAATTGTCGGTTTCAGATGGCAGAATGTGATGTTCCTCTCTCAGATGGAGGCAAGAGACAGTGTTCCTGGGTTGAAGCATTTTAGGGGAAATACACAAAATTCAAATTAATTTATGTTGTACCTAATCGTTTATATCAGTGACATGTTGGAGCCTGAACCTGACATTTTTGCATGTAATAAAAAGATGGAAATTGCTTGCATTTACTACATTACAGGCATTTTAATACTCAAACATTATGTATATTCTTGTGAGTATTGTAAACAGTGTAATGCCTGATGGCACCACCCGTTTGTCTCCATGGAGATAGATGTGTTTAATACAATAAAGTCTTTAACGTTCCAGGCAAAAGCAATAACATAGTAGCAGCAGAAAAATAATGCACCTTCAACCCAGCAATTGTTTGTCATTTCTCAAAAAGCAAAAAGATTCAGAAAAAACGTCCTGTACAAGCTTCTAAATATTTGTAAGCTTTGCATTGCAGAGGTCACAGGCAGAAAGAACAATGAGTGTGAATTGATCATGCAAATAGAAGCGCTCTTGTGGAGGTGTTGACAGAGGGACACACTGGGGGACGTCCAGGCAGCGGGACACTAATGCCTTTGGACAGCAAGGGCTCGCAAAGTTATCGACAATGAAAGTGACAACAGGGACGCAACTTTCAGACGGCTTCGGGAACAGCTACGAATCAATGAAGTGGAGTATGGCATAAGAATACATTTATCATTGTAAATCGGTTAAATGTAATGTAATAATGTAGCCAGCAATGGTATGAGTCTGAAAAGTTTAAAAACACATTCATAGCTATTGGTCTTTCTATAATAAATGTTGCTTGTGCCCTAAATAAACCTAAATAAATACATCATTATATATCATATTCCAGTTCCAATCAGTCAGTGGCAGCTCACTCTTGAACACTTTACTTTAATTGATGCTATTGTAAAATGTATAACAAATGTAATATTAATTGTATAGCATGTCATTCTGTTGCATAGTATAAATCTAATATATACAAATATACATTTAGTAAGTAATTGCTTCAGTGCACATTTGATGCCAAACAGCATTTTGTTGTGTAATGACAATAAAGCTGATCCTAATCTTAACTCAACTTGCCACCAATGACTGCAGGGAGTGAATGGATATAGAATACATCGAAAAGTAATGTTGGATTTCTGCCAAAGGATAATTTATTGAACCACGAAGGGAAGATCGACTTCTACATTTGACCCATCATGTCGTTACAGGAGCAGCCAGGAGCAAAGAGATGGAAGACGTTTCACCCACGAGGACACAGTGAGGACACAGTGAGGACACAGTGAGGACATGCAAACTCCGCACAGAAAGACCCTCAACAGCCCCTGAATCGAGTCTGTGACGTTATTTTTAGGGACAATGGAAAATAAGTGCTGAAAATGTATGAAGACACACTGGTGTTTTCTTTGGGAACTGATTCATGGTCTCCTCCACTCTCGGTCTTCCCCCGGTGTCTGCAGGACTATGATGTTCACTCCCCTGTGGTCTCTGCCCTGCTCCGCCTTTGCTCCAGCACTGGTGTGATGAATATTTCACAGGCAGCAGAGACAGTGCTCCTCCTCTCATCCTATTCCCACAGCCCGAGCTCTCAGCACCTATCACCTTCAGAGACCATAGAATCACGCTGAAGACTGAAGCACCTCAGGGAGACTGCAGCCAGCAACACGAGGAAACATCAGACAGGTAATACAACAAGCCTTATAGTGAGCAAACTGGGATTCTTTGAAAAATCCATACTCGGGGTTAAACACACATGTTGTATTTACTCATTTAAATGTGAAATGCCAGTCAAATGTCCTGTCAGCTCTGCAGTTTTGAACAGACTTGTTTCTAGGCGTTTGAAATCAATATAGTCATTTAAAGCAAACTAAACGTTAAATAATGACCTACTCTTTTCTAGACTGTCCGGATTTGTCTCGGTTGAGTCCTGATGTCGTCTTTACCAGGTTTAGTTCCTAGTTTAGTCACATTTTGGTCTCAATTTCCATGTGATGTGTGATGAGGACAGATTTGCAAACATAATTCAGCTTGGTTGTAAATTTGTATATGAATATTTATAAGTTGGTTCAGCTTTTTTTTTTAATCCACCCATTTTAAAGCCTGCTGGCAAGTCAAAAGTGGCTATACATACAGAAAATAATAATACAGAAATATTATCTCCAAAACCTTTATCTTGCGTGATTAAATATAAAATCTGAAGAGAGCAAAAGAGAGTATGATACAGAGTGGTATATGGAAAAAAACGTGTTTGCCCCTTGGGACTCTATTTGTCTTGGGGGGAAACTAATTGTTGCTCTCTAACGACCTGTGTGTGCTGTGGACTGTGGGCCGCACTGACAGATACAACACCTGAGGGGACGGCTCGGGCCCGAACACAAAACAAGCGAAAAACCTTTGGAAAAATGCAATGTTTTGTTTCAAGTTTGCCGCAAGCGAGTGCATTGGTAAATAATGGAAATGTGTCTTGATTGAAGACATAAATTGTGCTTGTAAATTTGCATTGATTCGGAGCGAGCCAATTTTCCACCTCAAATAAAAAAGAAGCTTGAAGTGTGCAAAGACGTTTAATTTCTGTGATGCTTTTATGCAGCCGGAGTGTTTGGATCATTGGTGATGTAACATGTTAACTATCTTCTTTATGTTTTGCTTATCCACATTTTATACAATTTTTTGTTTTACATAGTGTTTTAGAAAGTGCACTAGTGGCTAAATGTAACTGGTTTGATTAAGCGTACACCATCTGCACCATCACAGTACAGCGTGCATGGACAGCCTCTTTTTATTTGAGCAAAAAACAATGTTGAACATCAGAATGAGAAACAAGAAACAATGCCCAAAACTAGCAGACAGGTGCGAAAAGCTTCTCTTGCACCTACACCCTGCCCAGTAGAGTTTTGTAATAGCTGTTGATAAAGTAATATGATTGGCCATTGTAAGAATGTATTTGTTCTATGTATTTTTAAGCAATAAAAGCACCTGTTTGATCAACTAAATGTATTAATTTACACACCTTTTAGGACAGTCATTATACTTTTTAGCTTAATTAATGAATTTATTTCCTCAAAAAAGTCTGTCCAAGTCAAATGCATACTTTTTCCTCTTTTTAAAATGTTTTGTTCTCTGACAAATGTAGGAGCACACATAAGTTGCTTCACAGATGTCAGATGCCACAGCTCTATTGCCTCTTCTCAGTGGAAAGGAAACCGCACTCACTGATGTTGGTGGTGCAACACACACTTTTACCACTTGAATGAAAAACAAAAGAGCTCAAAGTTGTTTTCAGGAGGAAGTAAGATCCAGCTCCTGTGAGAGTACTCCATAATAATCGGGTGGAACTAGTCTCTCATCATAAATGTCTTGGCACACTTATTGCAAGTTGTATAGAAATATGTATTGATGAATGTGTTCCATTATGTTTGTTGGTCGTGTGATTTGTTTACTCAGCTGTTTTTTGTCTAATTCTGCTTAAATGTTTTGTCCCTGGAGGATAGATGAAGTCATCGTAATTCAAAGAAATAATAGAGCCAATATTCAGTGACATGTCATGTGATCCTGCTGAGAACAGTTTTAGTCCCAGTTTAAGTGATCAATGTGTCGACTTGACCGTGAATTCTCTGAAGTCTGCTCTTGACGTTGTCGCGCCGTTAAAACAGAAGGTCATTAGGCCAAAGCGCGCCTCCCCATGGTACAACCAAGAACTGCGTTCACATAAACAAAGAGTTAGAAAGGTAGAGGGATTATTTCGTCGCTCTCACACCGAAGAATCCCTAAAAGCATGGAAAAGTTGCCTGCTGTCCTATAAGCAGGCTCTGCGTAAGGCCCAAACCAGATATTATTCAAATCTAATAGAAGTCAACAAAAGTAACACTAAATTCCTTTTCAGCACTGTAGCTAGGCTAACAAACTGTCACAGTGCAGTAGAGCCCTCAATCCCAGCTACACTTAGCTCTGATGATTTCCTCCTATTTTTTAATAATAAAATAAAAACAATCAGAGATAAATTAGATGAAATTACCCCCGCTATTAGCCCTGAACTAGCCCAAGCTGTAAATCTAACGTCCCATATAAATCCACCTGTAAACCTAGAAAGGTTCACAGCTGTTGATCAAGCAGAGATAACTTCAGCCATTATGTCCTCTAAAAGCTCAACTTGTGTCCTAGACCCCATTCCAAGCAGACTCCTCAAAGACATTCTTCCCCTAATTATAGACTCTATTCTTAATATAATAAATACTTCACTCGAAAGTGGCTATGTTCCACAGTCCTTCAAACATGCAGTCATTAAACCTCTTCTGAAAAAGCCTAATCTAGATCCCGACCTATTGGTAAACTACAGACCTATTTCAAATCTTCCCTTCGTCTCTAAAATCCTTGAAAAAGTTGTAGTAAAACAGCTTTGTCGCCACCTGCAGGACAATAACTTATTTGAAGTTTTCCAGTCAGGGTTCAGAGCCCACCACAGCACTGAAACTGCACTAGTTAAAGTCACAAATGATTTGTTATTAGCCGCTGACGATGGACTGGTCTCAATCCTGGTTCTGTTGGACCTCAGCGCAGCGTTTGACACCATTGACCACAACATTCTACTGCAGAGGTTAGAATGTGATGTAGGTGTTGGAGGAACAGCCCTCAGCTGGTTTAAATCCTATTTATCTGATAGGTTCCAATTTGTTAATGTAAACCAGAGCTCCTCACCAAGCTCTAAAGTAATTTACGGTGTGCCACAGGGTTCGGTACTCGGTCCAATTCTGTTTACTCTTTATATGCTGCCATTAGGCAACATTATCAGAAAGCATGACATTAACTTCCACTGCTATGCAGACGACACTCAGCTGTATTTATCAATGAAACCTGATCAGAGCGATCAAGTAGACAGACTTAGTACTTGTGTGAAGGAGATAAAAACCTGGATGACACTAAACTACCTGCTTCTTAACCCTGAAAAAACCGAGGTCATTGTGCTTGGCCCTAAGCATCTACGAGACGCTCTATCTGAGCAGATAGTCACACTGGACAATGTCAGTGTAGCCTCCAGTTCTACTGTAAGAAACCTTGGAGTCTTATTTGACCAGGAGCTCTCATTTAAAGCTCATATAAATCAAGCTTGTAAAACAGCCTATTTCCATTTGCGCAACATCGCCAAAATCAGAAGAATCCTGCCTAAAAGTGATGCCGAAAAACTTATCCATGCATTTGTAACGACTAGATTAGACTACTGTAACTCCCTGCTTGCAGCGTGTCCTAAAAGCTCCATAAAAAGCTTTCAACTGGTTCAAAATGCAGCAGCAAGATTACTAACAGGAACAAAAAGAAGAGAGCACATTACGCCAGTGCTGAAGTCTCTTCACTGGCTCCCCGTCGAGTCCAGAATCAAATTCAAAATTCTACTCTTGACCTACAAAGCCATAAATGACATGGCCCCATCCTACCTCAAAGATGCTATAGAACCATATCATCCAAACAGAGCTCTTCGCTCTCAGAATGCTGGCCTTCTGGTGGTGCCAAGAGTCTCTAAAAGTACTGTAGGAGGTAGAGCGTTTAGCTACCAAGCTCCTGTGTTATGGAATCAGCTCCCGACCCATGTTAAATATGCTGACACAGTCTCTTCATTTAAGTCCAGGCTTAAAACGTTCCTCTTCGAAATCGCTTATGGTCAGACTAGTTAGGAACAGAAAGATAAACCCACAGCTTCAGCTACGCTGCCCTAGGAGTAACTGTGCTGGGGGAAGTATGACAGCTTGAGCACTATCCTCTTCTTCTTCTGACTACTTATGCTATCAAACAATATTTATTTTTTGATTCCACTTGCAAACTGTTCACCGCCTTCTTTTCTTTCTCTCACTCCTGAGGACCTGTGGACCCAGATGCCCCTCCCCTGGTGAAGTGGTCCCTGCCCTGTGTGGACGGTCCCTCATCTGCCTGAAGAGTGGCTCCAGTTCGCCTCAGTCGGTCCCTCTTCTGCCTGAAGAGTGGGTCCAGCTCGCCTCCGACGGTCCCTCTTCTGCCTGAAGAGTGGGTCCAGCTCGACTCAGACGGTCCCTTTTCTGCCTGAAGAGTGGGTCCAGCTCCAGTCTCCTTGTGTCCGTCTGTCCGTCTGTGAGAGTCGGATCTCTCCTTCACTGGAACTCCTCCAGGTTTCTACGCTTTTTTCCCAAAGAGGTTTTTTTTGTAGTTTTTCCTGGCCGAGAAGGAGAGTCTAAGGACAGAGGACCCTGGGACATCGTCCCTCGCCACCACAGACATTGTCTGACTTCATCGCCACCACAGACATTGTCTGACTCCATCGCCACCACAGACATTGTTGATTCATTTCTCCCTGTGGCCCTCAGAGGCAACTGTTGTTGTGATTTTGGGCCTTACAAAAATAAATTGATTTGATTTGATTTGATCGTAATCGTAAATGGCTTATGGTCCACTTGATTCAACATTTTGGACAAAACAACAACAACAACAACAACAACAACAAGAGGGAACAGAGGGAACAGAGGGAACAGAGGGAGCAGAGTGAGGGAGCAGAAGGAGCAGAGTGAGGGAGCAGAGGGAGCAGAGTGAGGGAGCAGAGTGAGGGAGCAGAGTGAGAGAGCAGAGTGAGGGAGCAGAGTGAGCAGAGGGAGCAGAGTGAGGGAGCAGAGTGAGGGAGCAGAGTGAGCAGAGGGAGCAGAGTGAGGGAGCAGAGTGAGGGAGCAGAGTGAGGGAGCAGAGTGAGCAGAGGGAGCAGAGGGAACAGAGGGAGCAGAGTGAGGGAGCAGAGTGAGAGAGCAGAGTGAGGGAGCAGAGTGAGCAGAGGGAGCAGAGGGAACAGAGGGAGCAGAGTGAGGGAGCAGAGTGAGGGAGCAGAGTGAGGGAGCAGAGTGAGCAGAGGGAGCAGAGGGAACAGAGGGAGCAGAGTGAGGGAGCAGAGTGAGAGAGCAGAGTGAGGGAGCAGAGTGAGGGAGCAGAGTGAGCAGAGGGAGCAGAGGGAACAGAGGGAGCAGAGTGAGGGAGCAGAGTGAGAGAGCAGAGTGAGGGAGCAGAGTGAGGGAGCAGAGTGAGCAGAGGGAGTAGAGGGAACAGAGGGAGCAGAGTGAGGGAGCAGAGTGAGAGAGCAGAGTGAGCAGAGTGAGCAGAGGGAGCAGAGGGAGCAGAGGGAGCAGAGTGAGGGAGCAGAGTGAGCAGAGTGAGCAGAGTGAGGGAGCAGAGTGAGGGAACAGAGTGAGCAGAGTGAGGGAGCAGAGTGAGGGAACAGAGGGAGCAGAGTGAGGGAGCAGAGGGAACAGAGGGAGCAGAGTGAGATGAACACAGAGTGGGAAACAGCCCCGAGCGCTGCAGTCAGGACGCCTCTGCTCTGGGTTAATCACAGCCTGATGTGACATGTCTCCTCATGTCAGGTCTGTGAGGCCAGAGGCGAGACATAAGTATATTATACTAAGGTTTATAATATAATACAGTGTTGCATATCAGTATCAGTACCGGTACTTAAACGTGCGCATGTTTGTTTTTGCCCTTTTTAAATGTCCTATTCTCAACAAATATTGTCAAAGCAAACAGCTTCTCAACACCATTAGTTAAATTGACTTCATTATTTCAATGTATAATTGTTATAGTACAAACATTTCTGGATTCATCTTTGTTCATTTGCAATTTACAGACACTCCCAGAGTCAATCAAAACCTAAGATAAAGCTACCAAAATAACCCTGAACCTTGGAATATTTTCTCCAAAATATAGTTTGGGCTATGAATCCGAGTCCTCTCATGTATTTAGATATTTCTTCTTTACAGAATGCTTCATGTTTCTTATACATAAAGTAAACATCCAGTAAACAGAATACGAGAAACTCTTCTCAATATAATTACTTGATGTGCCATTCTCAGGAAATTCAACTCTAAACAAACCCTAATGCTAAAGCTAATAATGGATGCTCTTTTAAGTCACACAGCCCTATAGTCCTCATTACTGTAGTAAATTCTGTCTAATTATACTTAATAGAGACTGGCTTTTAGAGACTGGGCATTTGCTGTTTACTTGTTTCTCTTCTTCTATAGTGTCTTATTGCCTAGTGCAAATCTAATAAAACACTATGTAGGTTTGCTGCAGGAAAAGGAAAATAAATTCAGCAAAGTTAAAAATCCCTCTCTTGACGTGCCACTAAAACACTGTAATGACCACAGACGGCTCTCTAAATTGCATGTTCCTCTACGAACATACATCGCAGCTTTTTTCATAATTTATACAGACTTGAATCAATACCTCAGTCCCGTCAGCGGCCTAATGAAACCGTGTGGGGCTGAGAGTTAGCTTTGATTACTTTTTCTGTGTCATCTGGAGCAGGCAAAAATGAATGAAATGAAGGCTGAAGTCGAACAGCTCGAGCACCACGCTGGAGCTGAAGGTTTAACGGTTCTCAAATGGGAACAACCGTGTCATCTCAACTACACGTATAATTCAGAGGAAGTTATAGTATAGGCAGAAGAAAAACGTACAAAGTGAAAAGTGAAGAACTATGGAGCTATCGTCTTCTTTTTTGTTTTCAGCTTTGGTTCTTTTTAAAGACGATATACTGTATGTTTCAGGTGCTTATTGCCAGCTATCTTCATGAAGCCTTCTGCCACTCACACACCTGGGACGCTCCCCCCGGGCGACAGGAGGTGTGGTCAGTGTGAGTGATCAGGTCCATCAGGCTGACCACAGCTGATATGTGTCACGCCACCACAAAATCAGTGCCAGTTCTGAAAATAGCCTCCAGTTAGCAGCCAAAACATCAACGTCAACAAGGCAATCATATCTCTTACATATTAAGTACATATTAAGCCTATTTTTTATTTTTATATTATTCTTATTTTTTATTTTTTTTATCTTATAGCTTATTGTTATTTTTTAAATTTAAATTGTTTCTCTTTTTGACTTATTCATTGTTCCTTGCTTTATGTTGCACCGAATCACCAAGACAACTTCCTATGTTTGTGAATTCTGTTCGTTAACAATGGCAATAAACCCTTTCTGATTCTCATTCTAACCATATCACCAAACTATATATAAACTATAAACTATACACGTGAATCAATGATGCTATAAAGTCTGCAGACCACAAACATAAGGCAATGAGTATTTGTCTCACACTCCCATGAGGGGAGACATGTTCATAAAGAGTTGTTGCGTGTGCCCTTATTCACAGCCAAAAGGAAACAAACGGAAGAAACGTGTGTGGATTAGACTTTGCCTCAGGAGCAGTGTGTTCACTCTGCAGGTGGTAAAGACTTACACTCATTGTAGCTGTTTTAATAACTGAAATAGTTCGCTCAAACTTCATATTGGTGCCTTTGCTATTTCAGACACTAGTCGGCTAGTTGTAGTCTGGCTGCTCTGATTGGCTGTTGTGAAGTTGATGCTGACAATTGCAAACATCCAACATGTTTGAACCTTTAATATGAGGTTTGGGGAAACTTGTTTCTACTCTGCAAACGTGACTGGGTGACAGGAACGTAGGAGAAAGGCACTTACCTGAAGAAACACTGTCTCGCTCTACATTCATTTATTAACACATGTTTTGGTCCCTCTGATCTTCTTCAGGTTTGGGGCAACGCAACAACAAATAGTGTCGCTGCAAATAATCGCTTGCAAATAGAACCTTCTCAAACCCGTGGAGAGGCAAATTGGAGTGAAAGCAAGCTAAATATCCTTTAGTGTGCAGCGGGCCTTACTGTAGCACCAAAGCCCTGTGTAAATCATTATAGTATAAGTGTAGTTTCCTCTTCTCACTGACACTGCAGCATAAATAGGTCACAGACACAGAGTTGAACATTGTCGTAGTATAGCAGTGTGGACAGTACATGCTATAGGGACGTGTGGATGAAACGTGATTTAAACAGGCCACTACATATATGTGCGCCCCCTCTGTCTGTAAGGACGGCTATTTTAGGAACAGCAGCACCATTCAGAAGCTGTGAATGGGCGACCAAAGCTTGCTCTACTACAAGAGGAGAGAGACATGTCACAGCAGGTTTTTTATGAAGGAGGTAAAAGTGCATGTGTTAATTTTTCTGGAAAACTCACAAATGTTGAATTATATCTTTTACATAGGTCCAAGGATACAAAAAAGGTCCTAATTAATATTTGTTCGCCCCATAACAAAAAAAAAAACACTACAGAATTATATTGTTTAAGTATTTTTTTGACTATACGCCAGTTACAACAATCCTTCCTTTTAGCATTGCCATGACAGAACACATTATTATAGTTTGAGCATACAGTAACGTTTATTTGGCGTATTTTTAAGTTCTCGTCATTCACAGGTTGATCAGACAACTTTGAAAACTGAAAAAACCTGTTTGAAAGTTGTCCGATCACCAACCTGAAAGGCTTTATGTGACAGAACAGAAATGGGGAGAAAGAGTGTGGAGACATTTGGCAAACTGTCCAGGCTGGGAAGCAAACCCACGATGCTGAGGAGATAAGAACCACACGTGCAACGCCTTAAAACACTAAACCATCAGCTTGTTCATTTGAATTCTCATGTGGTCAAATTGAAGACAGAAGAGATTGGAAGCTGATCATTCCATACTAAATCATTACAGTGACTTATGGGAGAGACACTGGCACATGTTTCAAGATTTGATGAACATTACAGCCAAAACGACATGCTTATTCCATAGTGTAGATATGATCGAGAGGTGGGTTCAATCCAAAACTAACATGGCAACTTACAAGTAAAAAAAAAGTGTAAAATGACTGAATGTTATAGATTTTGCTCAAAGATGAACTGTCTACAGCTATCGTGACACATACTGATGAGCAGTTGTGATTGGGTAAGCAAAAAAAAAGACAAAAGTTGAAATATTCGCAGCGTGCCTGGATTCCATCAACAGAAAGTGCTTTTATACTTCATAATCCGCCATGTCATTTTCTCTGTGGATCAATAGTGAATAGGAAAAAAATACATTTTACCTGAAATAACAACATGTCCATGAACAATGAAGTATCCCTCACTCCTCTGCATCAAACCGGCTCTGTATCCCACGCTCCAGAATCTCCTGTGTAAAAAGAGACTGACGGCGCAACTTCTGTTATTAAAAGACACATCAAAAGAGCTCTCTCTTCTCTCGCTGCTGGAGTTACCTCAGACGCTTTCATCTACTGTCTTTCATTTGTGCTATTCCCCAAGTGACAGGTCTGGATGAAGCGTTCATTATGGGCTCTGACTGGGTAATGCTCTGGTGCCATTCTCAGGGTGGACATTCTGTCAGAGAAGGACGTTCTGCCCAAGTGACAAATTTCACAGTGTGTCGAGAAAATCCCAGGAAGCTTTACATTACGATGTCAGTTCTGTCGCACGCCGCTCCTGCCAGAAATACTGCGTTTCCCTGACGGTGTAATGGCATTTAGAAGGGATATGCTAAGCTAAAGCCAGCACCTTGCAGAATTAGCTTTTAGAAAGGGTTCATTATGATTGGCAAATCAGAAACATGATTTGTTTTTCTTGTTTCATTGGCACAAAAATGAAAAATAAGAAAATTGTTAAATAATTGGGATGAGAGATGTTGACGAAAATGAATGTCTACTTTTTTTTTTTTTTGGGATTGACTCAATATTCAGAAGATGTTTTCACAAACCTAAAAACCGTGAACGGACATAAAATGAAAGAGAAAAGGGCAGAAATATCACTTTTTGTTCTTGTTTTGAAGATCACACTCGATTCTGTTGTTTCTGTTCACTTTGTTTTCAATCAGCTCTTTTTAAGTGATTTTTAAATGTTTTTTTAATGTATTTATTATAGACAGCCAATATTCACATTCTGCATACCTCTCAAAGTGCCGTGACAAGCAAGAGAAGTAAACCTCATGTGATTAAGCTCACAGCTCACCCCAAAATAACAGATAACACACTCCACGCTTTCCGTCAAATAAATCCTTTTAAATCCCCATAACAAAATTGTCGGTTAATGAAAATGTTGGTCGACCAAGACACTATTGAAGGTCTTCAGCCCTATATGCATACACGTTACAGCCCTATATCCATGCGTTACAGCCTTATGCATACACGTTACAGCCCTATATGCATGCGTTACAGCCCTATATGCATACACGTTACAGCCCTCATACGTTACAGCCCTATATGCATATACGTTACAGTCCTCATACGTTACAGCCCTATATGCATACACGTTACAGCCCTATATGCATACACGTTACAGCCCTATATCCATGCGTTACAGCCTTATGCATACACGTTACAGCCCTATATGCATGCGTTACAGCCCTATATGCATACACGTTACAGCCCTCATACGTTACAGCCCTATATGCATATACGTTACAGTCCTCATACGTTACAGCCCTATATGCATACACGTTACAGCCCTATATGCATACACGTTACAGCCCTATATGCATGCACGTTACAGCCCTCATACGTTACAGCCCTATATGCATACATGTTACAGCCCTATATGCATACACGTTACAGCCCTATATGCATACACGTTACAGCCCTATATGCATACACGTTACAGCCCTATATGCATACGTTACAGCCCTATATGCATACACTTTACAGCCCTATATGCATACGTTACAGCCCTATATGCATACACGTTACAGCCCTATTTGCATACACGTTACAGCCCTATACGCATACGTTACAGCCCTATATGCATACGTTACAGCCCTATATGCATACACGTTACAGCCCTATATGCATACGTTACAGCCCTATATGCATACACGTTACAGCCCTATATGCATACACGTTACAGCCCTATATGCATACGTTACAGCCCTATATGCATACACGTTACAGCCCTATATGCATACACGTTACAGCCCTATATGCTTACGTTACAGCCCTATATGCATACACGTTACAGCCCTCATACGTTACAGCCCTATATGCATACACATTACAGCCCTATATGCATACACGTTACAGCCCTATATGCATACGTTACAGCCCTATATGCATACGTTACAGCCCTATATGCATACTTTACAGCCCTATATGCATACACGTTACAGCCCTATATGCATACGTTACAGCCCTATATGCATACATGTTACAGCCCTAGATGCATACACGTTACAGCCCTATATGCATACACGTTACAGCCCTATATGCATACACGTTATTTTCAGTTTTTAATATGATGTACTATGAGGTAAAACCTACAATAAAGCCTGATTTTCTGCCTCTACATTCTGAAAGAGTGCGATGCTCTGTGCTTGTCAAGACCTGAGAAATCACACAGAGGCAACACGGCGAGAGCAGCACATAAAGGTCAGTGTGTTATCTGGTCTTTATATCAGAGCTGTAACTGCACACAACAAATACAGTCAAGAATGACCTCCCAGCCTTTACATAACCTACAATATTATTAAGTACATTAAAACACAATTTAAACACAATTTTATGACAGTTCAAACAACAATTTAACAAAATAAAGGTGTTATTATTTGTCCAATCGTAAATAATGTGTTATTAAAATGGATTTTGGCCCTTGTTTACACTATAGTTGCTAGGTAACACTTGTGGAATAAGCGCTTCTTATTTTACTATATCTATTTAGTATTTATACAAGGAAAAAACTCAATAACTTCTATGAACAATCTTTTTTCATAGAGTTACAAAACTAGCACTCGAGTCCTTTTATCCCCCAGAAGCTGTATTGTCGATCTGAAGTTACAAATGGAAAGACATTTTACAAAAGTTCAATCTTGTTGTTTGGTCTCTGTATGTATGTTGTTTTAACAGACTCTAGAAATCAATCCTCTTTGTTTACCTCCCTCACGCTGCTCGTTCTGCCGGATGTGGTCTCAGTCAGGAAGGAGGCTGAATAAACACTCCAGCCAAGCAGCCATTCCTCAGTGTGCTGGAAAAACAGCGGCGAATCACTCGGTAAATATCGAATGCTCAAAATGTCACACGAGGAGAACGGGAAAGAGCGAGGTGGGAGGGTTTGAGAGCGGCGTGTGAGGGGAGATAACAACCACATCTGCTCAGTCAGATCAAGCACATGTCAGAAGAGTTGGCTCGAGGAAGAGAACTGATTTGAAAGTCACGCTAATAAGATCAAAAGTACAAAAGAGGTGAAAGAATGGCAAATAAAAAAGCACAACTGTCCCTAAAGAACATACATCCAAAAAGAAAGTAGGAAAAAACTGTTTATGTGCTAGAATACTTCACTTCCTGGCGCGGTGGACCAGTGCATTTTGGCTATGACGAAAATTGGCAGCTAACTTTGAATATTTATCACTTTTATTTTCCTTTGTATTCTCGTTAGTGTCGTCTATCAACTTTGTATTTAGTGTTCAGCTTGGAGTTATTCCAGAAAACTTGGCAGACTTTGTGTTTGGCTGAAAACTAAAATGTGGTACAAACTTTCACAAGATTGACAAGCTCCGAATGTTCTTGAAGGCCATATTTTCACACATGTTTTGGTGTCACACAAAATATTCCCAAGACTAGATTTTCAATTTTAGTTTCAATTACAATAATACACTAATACAAAATTGTCTACCAGTACTCAACCAGCATTAAACGAGGTCTAGACTAGTAACAACTAGGTCTGAATCAGGAATATCTCAGAATTAAACCACGACTAAACCAGTAAACAAGAGAAAATATCATTTTTAACATTAAGAAGATGGGCTACGTGCTGTTAACATGTAAACAGCACATTTAGGCAAGGCAAGTTTATTTGTAGAGCACATTTCATACACAAGGCAATTCAAAGTGCTTCACACAACAGGAAAAATGCATTAAAATCACAAAGAAATTACAGAAACAGAAATACAATAAAATTAACGAAATAAAAAACACCTAGCCAAATCCAAATTTATCGGACCACATTGGCAGCGTTCCAGACACTCCTTCCCATATTTATTTGACATTGCAGCATGACAGGCATCTCCGGGATGGACACATCACTTTTAGATGGATTTGTTCCCATATCTGAGCGCTTTCTGCAAACTGCACACGTCTGTGCTGAGCGTATGTTTCTTTTGCGACGACTCTCTCGTCGACGCCTCCACCTGATGTGTGGCGCTTTTGTTTCATTTACTCAACTTTATCACTTTAAATGACCAATCACTGCAGACCCCTAATAGTAGCTCCTCACTCTGTCCAAGTAGCTCCCCAAATAATTCAAATGTATTTATCACATGAAGAGAAGTTTAGATAAGTTAAGACCTATTTTTTTCCTAAATAGCTCGTTGTAGCTATTATTTGTGGTCCTTGTTAGTGAAATGCACTTGTAAATGTGCACTTAAGAGGCCTGACATTTATGTTTTCTACCTTCTCTGAGGCAATAATATCTGTCACTGTTAAACCGACTCAATTTCTTGCAACTGCTAGAAGTAGCTCTCTGCCATTTTTGATTTGGGAAAGCAGTTCTCAGGAGGAAAGAGGTTCCTAATCTAGCATCACCCCATCGACAGCTACCACCAGCAAACACTCACTCAAACACCACATGCGTTCAGGCACGGAGGGTGACGACGTGACAAAAGTATGCACTGGGTAGAGTTCCAAAACACGATTATTTTTTTAGCCACTGCCAAACCAAGTGTGGCCAGTTTCACATGCAAACTGCCCTTAAGATTATAAAGCCAAGCCACCACCCGCTAACTGCTCTAGAGTTCTTCATTAATGTCAAAATTAATTTTATTAGAATACGACCTTTACGTCTTTTCTCCTTCATCTTCTTCCCATCTTTTCTTACTATTTGCACACTCTGGTTGCCTCCACAAAGTCAAACTCATTGTCACTTTTCACATGCTAATTTAAGACACAGAATGCATGCCCGAGCGCTGATAACAGAGCACAATTAAAACAAAACTGTCCTTAATAGGGGGTCGTGGTGATAACATGGGATAACACCATTAAGTGTTACTATAGGCAACAATAGACTTTTAATGGAGAGACAAACTTATTTAAAACTATAGCGCTAATGCTGTGATTTCTCCGTGGTATCGATTAAATAGGTTATTGTCTTTAGTTATTTACAACTTTAATTAACCTTTTCCTCGTGCATGAATAGTTTACAACCAGGTTAATTATAAGCACCAGGATTAAGAAGCCGCATTCACTCTGAAGATAAGGTAGGCTAAGTGGTTTGTTGTAGACATTTGCATATACTTTTGTTTTGTAAGGAGCCAACATGTGAGCAGTGAGGTTAAGAGAGACTTTATGTATTATTCATTCACTGATCCTCTGCATTTGACCCATATTTTTAATACCGCTGGAACGATCTACGCGGGAGACCGGGGGACTTCTTTTTCTTGCTCCACGACAATTTCAAACTCAATTATTATACTACTGCTATATCTTTTGAATGGGAAAAAGACACAGATACAGGAGGAACTCCAGAGAATGAGCGCTTAGTTGTACTGCAGAGGTTAGAATATGATGTAGGTGTCAGAGGAACAGCCCTCAGCTGGTTTAAATCCTATTTATCTGATAGGTACCAATTTGTTAATGTAAACCAGAGCTCCTCACCTTGCTCTAAAGTAATTTACGGTGTGCCACAGGGTTCGGTACTCGATCCAATTCTGTTTACTCTTTATATGCTGCCATTAGGCAACATTATCAGAAAGCATGACATTAACTTCCACTGCTATGCAGACGACACTCAGCTGTATTTATCAATGAAACCTGATCAGAGCGATCAAGGAGACAGACTTAGTGCTTGTGTGAAGGATATACAAACCTGGATGACACTTAACTACCTGCTTCTTAACCCTGAAAAAACCAAGGTCATTGTGCTTGGCCCTAAGCGTCTACGAGACGCTCTATCTGAGCAGATAGTCACGCTGGACAATGTTAGTGTAGCCTCCAGTTCTACTGTAAGAAATCTTGGAGTCTTATTTGACCAGGAGCTCTCATTTAAAGCTCATATAAATCAAGCCTGTAAAACAGCCTATTTCCATTTGCGCAACATAGCCAAAATCAGAAGAATCCTGCCTAAAAGTGATGCCGAAAAACTTATCCATGCATTTGTAACGACTAGATTAGACCACTGTAACTCCCTGCTTGCAGCGTGTCCTAAAAGCTCCATAAAAAGCTTTCAACTGGTTCAAAATGCAGCAGCAAGATTACTAACAGGAACAAAAAGAAGAGAGCACATTACGCCAGTGCTGAAGTCTCTTCACTGGCTCCCCGTCCAGTTTAAAATTCTACTCCTGACCTACAAAGCCATAAAGACACATGGCCCCATCCTACCTCAAAGATGCTATAGAACCATATCATCCAAACAGAGCTCTTCGCTCTCAGAATGCCGGCCTTCTGGTGGTCCCAAGAGTCTCTAAAAGTACTGTAGGAGGTAGAGCGTTTAGCTACCAAGCTCCTGTCTTATGGAATCAGCTCCCGACCCATGTTAAATATGCTGACACAGTCTCTTCATTTAAGTCCAGGCTTAAAACGTTCCTCTTCGAAATCGCTTATGGTCAGACCAGTTGGGAACAGAAATATAAACCCACAGCTCTAGCTATGCTGCCCTAGGACCAACTATGCTGGGGGAAGTATGACAGCTTGAGCACTATCCTCTTCTTCTGACTACTTATTCTATCAAACAATATTTATTTTTTAATTCCACTTGCAAACTGTTCACCGCCTTCTTTTCCTTTTTCTAACTCCTGAGGACCTGTGGACCCAGATGCCCCTCTCCTGGTGAAGTGGTCCCTGCCCCGTGTGGACGGTCCCTCATCTGCCTGAAGAGTGGGTCCAGTTCGCCTCAGTCGGTCCCTCATCTGCCTGAAGAGTGGGTCCAGCTCGCCTCAGACGGTCCCTCTTCTGCCTGAAGAGTGGGTCCAGCTCCAGTCTCCTTGTGTCCGTCTGTCCGTCTGTGAGAGTCGGATCTCTCCTTCACTGGAACTCCTCCAGGTTTCTACGCTTTTTTCCCAAAGAGTTTTTTTTTGTAGTTTTTCCTGGCCGAGAAGGAGAGTCTAAGGACAGAGGACCCTGGGACATCGTCCCTCGCCACCACAGACATTGTCTGACTTCATCGCCACCACAGACATTGTCTGACTCCATCGCCACCACAGTCATTGTTGATTCGGCCCTCTGTTGTTGTGATTTTGGGCCTTACAAAAATAAATTGATTTGATGATGATTTGAGTTTGATTAAGATGCTTGGTCGTAGCTGAGCAGTGAAGGCTTAAAATGTTTGATTTGTATGAACATTTGAGAGTGTGCAAGTCCGTGGATGGGATGGTTGAAGTAAAATAACTTCTACTCTTTTTTAAGACGTATAATGCACTTTTTTTAAAAAATGAAATATGTCCATACAGTTGGTTTCTGCCCCGATTTTGTTTTTGTTGGTGTGTGTGGGGGGGGGGAAAAAGTGTATTTCCTTAACGGTTTGTTGGTTGTAGACATTTTTTTTTTTTTAAACTTAATTTACTCTTTGACATAATCTACACACATCTTTTGGTGTAGAATGACTTATGTATGTATTAAGTGTTTATTTGGTCATACAAATTCCTCTGATGTAGATATAAGTCTGTTGAAGCTCATTTCTATGTTATTTATTTAATTTTAGCTTTGCATCAGGACCAACCAACCAAGATGCTTCTCTGGAATAGAATGAACATGTCAAATAATAATTATCTGTGTCATATCTGTGCCTTATCATTGGAAAACATTTGCAATACGTATAAGTAAATATTCATGCTTTTTGAGCCAACATTATCTGAAGCGACATGTATTTGTGACTGTAGGAGAATACAAAGTAAGTCAATGCCATAAGCTCTAGCACGTCCCTGTCACCTGGAGGACAAAGGGAGCACAGAAAAAACAGTTGACAAGCTTTAATCACTTTTCAAGAGCTCTGCTAAAGTAAAGAGCCAATTTTGTTTTCAGATATAGCTGTTCGGTCTGCGCACAGTGAATGATGTCGTCTATACTGCCTGATTGTCCCAACATTATTCAAAGGAAGGATGCTTTGCCTTTAGAGCTCTGTGAAGAATGGGACTCTGCAAAAAAAGGAATAGCTATGGGTTAAAATGACACAAATTCTAAATAATTACATTGATTTGTGTTGTTACGACGATTATTCACTTTTTCACAAGATTTTCCAAGGTATGAGGAAATAAATGTGTCAATTTGATATGCGTAATTGCCATACAACAAAGGCAAATCATTTCACTTGAAAACAGAAACAATGTACATCTAATGAAAATTGTCACTGAAAGCGTGTGGGGAAGTAAACGTCACCTTAATTCTTGTATTTGCCGACAGTAAAGTCTGGATTAGACATTTATTTTCTCACTACAGTTAAACCCACTCAAAATTCAGTCATGACAGTGTGCTAATGAACAAGTGTCAGATACGCTTTTTAAGGTGATTAGACAAAGGTGGGATAATGACAAGTTACATAATGCACTACTTTCTATTGCCCACACACCTCTTTTAACTTCAGCTGAGGAATGTTTTTGAAGGAATGGCTTTTGATTCAGTCCCAATTTTGATGTGTGAATGCTTTCTTTGTGACTTTAGGCTGAATGTTAATGCAATTTATAATGAACCGCCATTGAAATGACATTAAAAGTGATTCCCTGCCTCAGTTTGGAGTCATAAATGAAATTGTCACAAAATTCAAGCCAGGGTTTAACTTTCTTGGGAAAAGTTAAGCTGTCTGTCTCAATTGCCTTGTCATCAGAATAGTGAAATTCCATGTTCCTCTATTACTTTGAAATACGGAGACAATTCTTCCTAAAAGTCATCCTTAAATGACCTGGCAGAGTTGATTAGTTCCTCTGTGTGCGCCTGCGAGACAGCGGTAAATGATTTTCAGTGGAGTGGCCAAAGACGGTGGTGCGGCAAAGTGCCTCGCACCAGTAAAACGTGACAGATGAGGCTCCATCATCACCTAATGTGGAGAAGCTTGCAGTTTGAAATCTGCCGCATGTAATAAAGTACCAGCTTATTCAACGTTATTTTAGAGCCAGTGTCTGGGCTGAAGAAATGACTTTAATTATGAGATGACCTCACTCGGGCGGCGTTTGAATGCCCTCGGCCTGTCTCCGTGCGCTCCTGTCAATTTCTTTCTCCTCAAACGTCATATTGCAGAACTTGGTCTCCCAGGTGACCCTTGAAAAAGAGGTCTCAAGCTCAATGGGTTCTCACCTGGTTAAATAATGGTTAGTGAATAAAATAAAGGTATTACAAATTTTACAAATAAGTTGATCCTAAGTAAATTATATTATGTATCCCTTTTCCATTTTGTTATTTTATTAGGCCTATTTATTGTATTTATTGTTGATCCAATGCAAATCATTTGGATTTGGCGATGATTGTGTTTTACAAAATAGAATAGATATACATTTATTTAACATATAACATATTTACATTTAAAAGGTGACATAATGCATTCATTTAGTGCTAAAAGACAAATACCTATGATTATTTGCATTGTTACTGGTCTATAAACAGAATCTTGAGTACCTTTGCTTTGACATCTCATGTTTTAGGACAAAAAAAAACAGTTTACCAAAATCAGAATGTCACTTTGGCATTCCCATGTCAGGAATTGATTTTGGGCTACATCTACTGGCTGCAGAAGTAATGATAAATGATTATTACCTCCACAGCCACTAGATGCAGCTTGCCTCCGACATAATAATGCAGCCACGCAATTGTAATGTACGAGACTTGACGTGTCCAGTGCTCTACATATGTTATCGATTTGAGAGTGTTTTTGAAGCTTGTAGGGTTTCTTAACAGGATTAATCAAAAAAGTGGATAAAGCTACACACAACCCCAGGGGAGGGATTTTTTTTTTTTTAATAAGGGTTAAAGCTAAATATATGCACAAATGTAAAACGTTTAAAACAGATCAATATACGCTATGGAAAAGAGGTAATTTCCCCTTTACATTTGACCTTCAATGCCGCTAAGGCTAAGCAAACTTGTTAAGAGCAGTGGGCTAGTGCGGAACAGCACAGGGACCAACTCATCTGGAGCTTGGGGGAAACCGCAGTACTAGAAGAAACCCACCCATGGAGAGAACATGCAATCTTGAAATAGAAAAGGTCCAATTTACCTGTACACATACCTACCAATAGGAATCTATCCTCAAGTCTTAAAGTATGAACGTAAGACAAACCTAAGCTGCTATAAAACAATTTACTTGCAGTATTATGTGTGCCAATGATCAACACATTGGCAGGGACATGAAGCACAGAGCAGCTCAACATTTCAGAACAACAGGATACTAATAAGAGCACACAGCATACATTTACTGCACTTTAAAGACGGCAATTAAGACAGCAATTACATATGCTTCTAAGCTTGATTTGTGTCAAACTTTAAAGTTGATGTGAAGTTGGAGTTGGCTTCCAAACTCAAATGTAAATCATAAATATTTATAAAACAATCATAGTGTCTTCAAGCTGTTTTTCGAAAATGTAATGATATGTTAAAAAGTCAAGTTACTAACGGATTAATGGTGAACTGCAGAAGAAATGTCAGCTATTGCAAAAAAATAATACAAACTCATGCAGGAAGTGTTAATCAGCCGTCTGCTTGTTTCTGTGCTCAGCCTCCTGCTCCTGCTCCACGGGAGGCCAGTGCTTTCTCTGCAGTGCACCTGATTGCCTGTGCGCACCTGTGTCTGGGAATAAATAGGTTGACTTTGCCAGGACTGTTGCTGTGAACAATAAAAAGCGCTGGGCATTTTAGCGTCTGCATATTATTCCCAAAATGGCCATTATACCATCATGAAGACAAAGGACAGTGTTTTTATGTAAATGTGGTGTGACTGGTTCAGACAAAGGCTCAAAAGCTGTCCCTCGGCATGCTAACATTTCACAATGAAAATGAACTCAAATAACCACCAAACCAGCCATTCAACATAATATGTTTGTGCTACAAGTAACTTTACAATAAACTGTATTCCACTGATGCAATAACCCTTGAACCTTTTCTAAAAAATAAAAATTCAAAAAGCACTATAAAACATACCATGCTGTAGGAGGGGTCAGTCAGGGCCACATGGTGCCCCCAGGACTGGGGCTTGTTGCGGCACAGGTTTTGCAAATGTGGTGCACCATGTCACTGATGTGCTTTGGTTTTATTTTTTTTATCTATACAGGGAAAACCCAATAAGAAAATGTATCTTTTTCATGGGTACTCCATATGGGTACAAACACAGGATACTAAAACACAAAACATTCAATAAAATTAACCATTGCATAAAACACATTTACCGTACACATACACTATGAGAGAAAATTATATAAAACAAGTGCATCAGCACTGAGTGTAGTCCTTGACCAGTGCTTTAAAATAATTAAAAGGCATAAAAGGATTTAATGTAAAAAGTATCTGTGTTTTGTTCCACAGGAAGGGAGCAGAATGTTTGAAAGCCTTTTTTCCTGTCTCTGTGTTTACACTATGGGTCTGTAAGACAAAAGTGTCCTGAGACCTCAAGCGGTGATAATAATCATGATGATTTTACTTGAACGACCAACTGTGCTTTTTGTAGCAGGAGAGCTTTGTAGAGCTTCTCTATGTCATATTTGTTAGTATAGTTCAACACCAGTGAACACACCTTATACAACAAGTTGCTCCAGGGCACTTCCTCCCACTGGAATCTCTTCTGTGAGGCGTGGCTCCTGTTCTCAGTTGCCTCCTTTGGTCTCTGGACAGGTGTCTCTGTCTCCTCCTGTCTTTGTGCAGGTGGATCTACTTTCTTTGCTCCTAGACAGATTGTCAGCTACTTAGGTTCAGAGCTATTTTTTGGGTGGTTCTTTTGGGGTTTTTTCTTTGCTGGTTTCTCTGGAGTCGTGCTTTCAGGTGCTCTCTGATTGTAGAATGAACTCAGGCCCTTGTCTTACCTCATTCTGGACCTCCTTGTCATCTTCTGACTGGGTCTTTCCAGGGGTTAGTTCTTTGTAAGGATGATTGACCTCCCTCAGGTGTGTCTTCATCACGTCATCTGTGAGACAAGCCTGTTTATGGAGACAGTGGGCTTCCTGAGCTCTTTGGGTCAGGGCATCGTACAACATTGGCTTAAACTGGTGACAACAAGGTGTACAACGCGGGCCGGTCTCAACCGCTCTGTCCACTGCTTCCTCTCACACCTGAAGGAGGAGCTCTGTGTTACTGAACGCTAAGCTCCTGAAGGCTTCTAAGAAAATGTTTGACATGACCTCCAGGAGCCTGTCTGTCAGGATAGACTTGGAGGGTGACTGCAGCGCCTGTTCCCAGTAACTCTGCACCACAGGCCCAAGCTGCTCAGTGGAGATCTGGAGCAGGGCAGTGTTTTCCTTCTGGTCCAGGCTTTGGGACGCTTCTCTGGTTTCTGGCCTGTTGTGGATGACTCAGTTGTCTTTACTAGAGTCTTGACCTCCTACTTAGGGGTCTTGGCCTCCATATGTGTGGTCACAATTTCATTCTTGGGCGATTTGACAGGTGAAAACCCCCCATTTTCTCATTTAGCAAACTTGTTTTGTAAAATTGATCCTGACCATAAGTTGCAGCTTCCCTCTTTGGCCTGTGGGAGGTGCTCTTTGGGTTTAGATCTCCAGTTAGGCCCCTCTGTTTCCAGAGGTTTTAAAGTAATTGAAGCACCGACCTTTTTGCCTGCACCCCAGTAGATCCTTTTCCTACCTCCTAATCATAGAAGTCATGCAGGGAACTGTCCATCTAGCTTGTTGGGGGGGAGGGGGCACTGTTCACAAGCTCGGGACTTTGGTCTTTTTTTGACCTTTGGGTTTTATTGAAAACTTACCCTCAGTAGCAAAGCTCTGGAATCTACCTCATGGGTGTTACACGGATGCACATGCAGAACTTGAGTGGGTTTGTTTCTAATTCCTGGTCATACAAATTGTCAAGGGATTGGTCCCTCTTTGTCTTAGGACCCTGGTCTGAACCATTCTCGGGACTGGTCTTGAGTGCCAGGAGCTCCTATGTGGGCTCTCTGGGTTTGGAACAGGCTCATCAAAGAACGCATGGAGGGACTCATCAAACGATTGCTCCTGACTCATGTTGCTGAAATCGTCTGCTTTCAAATGATAAATCTTACTAAATGAATCATCAAAAACATAACTCTACAGATGAAGTCTGTAGTGTTGACCTGTTAACTTACTGAGTACGAGATTTGTTTGTTGCTGTTATTTGGTTTGTCATATGTCTTTTTTTTAAGCATTTAAATGTTAAAGTCATTTGTTTTGATGGGCAAAGATGAGTTTATAAGATGATAAGAGTGAGATGATGATAAATAAAGTATCTATCTATCTGTCTGTGTGTTCCGTGTGTGCACAAAATTTTTAAATTGTATACAGAGATTAACAGTTTTATTCAAAGGTGCACTATATTGTGGAAGGATTTCCATCTGCTTGCTCCATATGGACTGAAGCAGGTTAAGTAGGTCATATCTCTGTCTTAGCTGGAGGATTTTACCTTTGTGCATGTTGTAGTGGCCAGGGGAGACGCATGCAAACTTTGAGCAGAAAGACCCGTAGCCTTCTAACTGTATATTAACCACTCTGCCACTATACCAGGGGTGGGCAAACTACGGCCCGCGGGCCACATCCGGCCCACAGGCCTTTCAATCCGGCCTTTCAATCTTTTTTGCCCTCAGGCATCGTCTGCACTTGTATCCTTAATACATATGATGTGAAATGAATTAAATAATAAATTCAATAGATATTTGACAGAAAAGTTATATTTTATTTGATATTTCATTTTGGGGATTTTTTTTTTTCACACCAATGATCGCGGGCCGGGCCCTCCGCTACTTGCCTGGATTCGAATATGGCCCTTGGAGGAAAATAATTGCCCACCCTGCACTATTCCGTAGTAAGAATGCATGTTTATCAAGGCATTTGTGTTGTTGTTTTTTTACCTGCGCGCACTATTGGACTGGACAGTGTAGTGTGAAATGAGGATGAGAGGGGGAAGGACATTCAGCAAATTGTCGAAGGCATTTGTAAGCATCTGTAATTGAATAAGCTCAAGATAGATGAGTTTAATGCCATACTATGGAACGTTCTAGGCAAAGCAATTACATCGCAGTGGTGGCGGACATCCCACCAGAAAAATTACACAGTACACCTTTAAATTACTCTTGGACATGGTTGGATGTTTGTACAATGACAATAGTAAAAAGGAATCTAACCTTCTTTTATTTTGATTGGTTACATATTTTGCATGGTTGCACCTCATTACAACCTTCACTGAAAGACTCCACCTCCCCAGCCCCTTCTCTTTTTGTCTTTCAAGTGTTTGTCCCTTGTAGTTCACAGCCCGTTCACTTCTTTGCGGGAGCCGTCCTGTCTCACACTCACTGCCTTCAGCCGAACATGTCACTAAACACTTCGCCATCTGGCCCCGCTCTCTGTGTCCTGCCCTGCGACTTTCCTCCTGCACACAGCGTCTCCGTCTGTCCTCGAACACACCATCGCTCTTCACATTAAAGACATGTCAAAATAAGTACATGTAAAAATAAATGAAACCCTCGGCAGCTGTCTGAGATGATGTGTTCAAGGTTGTCAGGATCCGGGTGTTATTTTGCTTGTATAGGTTTACTGCTGGCATTGGGACATGTTTACGCACAGCGGGACAGGATTATTGAGGGTGCAAAAAAGCGTATCACGTTCAAAGCCAACGGCATCACAGGTACTCATCATTTTGTTTAAATGTGGTTTATGAGAATAGAGGCAACGAAAAGTAAAATAACCAGACTATAACACAATATTGATCATTAAAGTATAAGTAAAACACTTACACTCATTTTTAAAGGACTTTTTATCCTCAGAAAACACACCAAAAGACCTAAAAAATACACACACATAATAATACAGTAATAAATTCAGTCAGTAATATTTTACAAGTCCAAGGGCCAATGTTGCTCTTAAATTGCGTTTACTATAGCATCTAAAAAGTAATTATTTTGGCAGGGAAACTGTTTAAATTTTCATATTCTGGACCAGTTTGCTTGTCTCCATGGAGATGTCATTGCTTTGCCTGAAATGTAAAGCATTAAACATATTTATCTTGCATTTATTAAATTACAGCGTTTTTTATTGCTCAAAAGAACCGGGGAAAAGTTTAATGACAAAGCTATAACATCTCCATGGAGACAGTGGCGGACCCTCTACCTGAAAAGTTACATAGTGCAGCTTCTAATCAAGCAACCACCAAAAAATACAGTTCAAGTTTTTTTGTTTTTTTGTTTTTTTATGAACCCTTCTGCAAATGGCCTTTGATGCTTCTACTCCGGCAGTGAAACCACTCAATCTAGGGTGATGTAAACTGCATTATCTATCAGATTCTCGAGCTAACCTTCAGTATAACACCCCATTATGGTGCTTAACGGTCGTGCGAGGTCATCTCTTTGGCATCCTCTCTTGCTCTTCTGTCCTCTGGCAGCGTGAGTCAGTGGCACTGCAGCCCCCGAGTCACCTGCTGTAATCCTCAGAATGAATAAACCATGTGCAAAGCAGAGGCATGGGGCTATTTTCAGAGCCGTCCTCCCACCCTCAGCCCATCTTCCCCTGAACTAGCTAACTCACTTGCACTCTCAAGTCTGAGCAAATGATTCTGAACCGTCTGCAAAACAGCTGGTGTCATGGAGACCGGGAGAATACGGCAGGCAGCAATGAAAACACACTTTGTTCCACACTTTGGCCTCATGAAAAGGTACATTTTTACAAGTGACTGAAAATGAACCTCTACAGTCCAATTGTGGGACCAGAAGAAGCAATGGAAATTACTTTTCCTGTTTATGAGTGACATTTTTTTTAATTTTTGACAAGATTATTGTGTTTTGACTTGTTAACTGCTTTGACAACAGTGATTAACAGTGCATTCACATCTTTTTGGTCCTGTACTAGTCCCAGCTTAGTCCTGGTCTAACAAAATAACAAATCAATATAAGGTAATTTATCACTGCGCTTGTTATTTACTTTGTTCCTGTTTCACATGTTTTTTTGAACACTTAATTGTTGATTGATCAGTTAAGAAGAAAGAGGAACATCCATAACAGCATTTCTCCGACGTTGATCACTTTATTTGTGATCTCAAGGAAAGCACAGCCAGATTTCGTTCTCCCTGGACACTAAGCAATTCCCAGGATTATGAAAAAACACAACACCTCTTCATGATGGGACAAACGTGGAACACTCTTACGGTAAAAGAGCACCCAAAGGACCAAAACAGATGTCCGAGCCTTAGCTACATGTCTTTTGTCGATTAATTGGTTGATGGTGTCTTGGTCTACCAACATTTTTAGTCGTTTAATTGTATTATAGGGATTATAAGGATTTGGAAGTAAATTGGGAGTTTATTGTTTGCATGAGCTTGTGGTCTTGTGAATGCAGTTGAGGATCAGATATTTAGTCAAATAAAAGAGATAGTTTTGCCAGCACCACCACACCTTGGCCCCTTTCAGCCGACTAACCGATCAAGCATTTACCAAGCATTTCTTTAGTCAACTACAGTCCCACCGAAACACCTCTTCACGTGGAGCGACTCTCCAAGCTCCTTAAAACTCCCCTTTCCTGTTTTCAGATTGAAGACTGAAGAATCTTTGAGAAGTGTATTGAAAACAAAATCAGGACAGTTCATCAAGATCACCAGCTTCATAAGGATGGCGTCCAAAACATTGCCTCTCTTGTAAATGTTACTTTCTGCAAGGAAGAAAACGTGCCTTGAATTCTCACCAGCATTACACACACCGACTCCTACGCACTTGCTCCACGATATGACCTTCACAATAAATACTTTTACTTTTTTGCTTCTGTATCTGTTATTTTACTTCAGTGACAAAATGTAGTATGGACACAAGCAGCATGTTTAATAAGAGCCAACAAAGTGAACTCGTTTTAGTTTTGAGCCCTTGTGCTCATTGTTACATATTTATATTGCTATTAATTGAACACAAGTTATAATCCTGTTAGTTTATGTTTTACCTATAGACATGCTCCATTGCTTTGTTATGACACTGTAAAACTGGTCACAGTGGTTAATGCTATGTTTGCCAATTAAACGGCGACACTAAAATAATTAAAGCTCCGTTAATGCACCAAAACAACTATGATATACGATGCCGTTGTCAGTGAGTCTGTTGCCTCTGGCCTTGTCTCGTCCCTCTTCTTCTTTTCCCTTTACCTAAACATTTAATGACGCATTAACTTCTCCCCACAGTCTTGAAACACACTCTCTGTCCTTCCTTCTCTCCAGGGGATGGATCCTCTAATGGCCTGAGACAAAGGATTTTGAGGAGCAGCGAAGAGGAAAAACCAAGCGATTAAATGGGAACGGTGCTTCAAAACTTTCGCTTTATTCGAGGTAAGGTTATCTGGTTATGAGTCAGCACCGTTTCACAGATGAGTGGATGCACCCACATGTTTGGGTGGTAATTGGGATGGCAAAAATTGGCATGGCAAACATTTGGGCCATTTTCCAGAGGCAGGTATCTATTCAGTTATGTTTACTCCATGCCTACGTTTTGGAGGTAATTGCATTTTATCACATAATCAAATTTACCTGTAATATTAAGGAATGGTATTTGAGTTTTTCTTTACCAAACATTACAAGGAGTTTACATTTGAGTTGAAGAGCAGTTTATAATGAATTGGTAGTTTTTCCCTTTCAAAGTGAGACATTTTAACCGAAATAATCGATAATATCGCCACAATTACTGATCCAATCAAAATATATTCTAGCAAGTATTTAAATATCACACGTATGCATATTAAATTAGTCACATAACTTAAATGATTGATTATATCTATTCACCCTTCAACCCAGCCAAAACAAATACATGTACATTTCAGTGTTTCCTGTTGTTTTTCAGATTGCGTAACCTAACTGTGTCTTTATCCATGATAGTGGCCAGTCTGCTGCTATAGAGAGAACGCTTAAGAGTCCTCGAGGTAAAATGCCCAGAGCCACTCAGAGCAGTAATGAGCAGACAGGGAGGTCGTGCAGGGCATCAGGCTGAAAAAGCCCTGTGTGCTCGTGGTTGGCTGTTGGGTAAATTAGTATCAGCAGAATATGGAGGATATGTTATTTACACTTCTATCTTTGAGGGCAATGCCATCAACTATGAGACTAAAGCCCCTTTTTCAAGATGAACTTAGTTTATTAATGGTTGATAATTGTGCCAGGCTCTAATTGGTATGCTATTATGCCGAAGGGTTACAGTTTACTTTTAGTCTTGCTTTTAAAAAAGCCAAATCAGTCTTGGTGCAATACAAATATTATTCCATCCTCTCAACCTATACTGTTATCAATAAAATGTGTATTGATGGTATATTAAAAAAAAAAACGAATTGAGAGTTTATAAGGTCAATTATGTGTTATAGTTAATATATGTACATATAAAGAGAGACAGAGAGTATTCATGTTCTTAATCCATCTACTCCAAATTGTCATGTTTTTTTTAATGCTGTTGCTTGATACTGCTGCATGCCAAAATGAAAAGACTAGTGCCAGGAAAGCCGAGGGAACAAAACAAAGGACAGCAGATCATCGGAAGCGAGAGCGAGATGGAGAGCGTGACATGAAGTTATAATGAACACTAAGAAGCCCCAGGGAGCTGATGTGAGGAACTCTCCACTCAGAAACGCGGCAGAAAAAAAGAAAAAATAAGAATTGAACGAATCGAGAAGTGACCGAGAGGTGGCAAGATGAGAATGAAGTGTGCTGGCTCAGCAGGTGGTGGGAGGAAGTGGAGATCTTTTAGAAATAAGAATAAAAGTGTAAAAGTTGAGGAAGAGAACAAGCCTGAAGCAGCAGTGAGGTCCCCATGCGTCACCTCAGGAGACACAGAGAGGAGTGAGGTCCCCATTGGTCACCTCAGGACACACAGAGAGGAGTGAGGTCCCCATGCGTCACCTCAGGACACACAGAGAGGAGTGAGGTCCCCATGGGTCACCTCAGGACACACAGAGAGGAGTGAGGTCCCCATGGGTCACCTCAGGACACACAGAGAGGAGTGAGGTCCCCATGCGTCACCTCAGGACACACAGAGAGGAGTGAGGTCCCCATGCGTCACCTCAGGACACACAGAGAGGAGTGAGGTCCCCATGCGTCACCTCAGGACACACAGAGAGGAGTGAGGTCCCCATGGGTCACCTCAGGACACACAGAGAGGAGTGAGGTCCCCATGTGTCACCTCAGGACACACAGAGAGGAGTGAGGTCCCCATGGGTCACCTCAGGACACACAGAGAGGAGTGAGGTCCCCATGCGTCACCTCAGGACACACAGAGAGGAGTGAGGTCCCCATGGGTCACCTCAGGACACACAGAGAGGAGTGAGGTCCCCATGCGTCACCTCAGGACACACAGAGAGGAGTGAGGTCCCCATGGGTCACCTCAGGACACACAGAGAGGGAGTGAGGTCCCCATGGGTCACCTCAGGAGACACAGAGAGGAGTGAGGTCCACATGCATCACCTCAGGACACACAGAGGGGGAGTGAGGTCCCCATGCGTCACCTCAGGACACACAGAGAGGAGTGAGGTCCCCATGGGTCACCTCAGGACACACAGAGAGGGAGTGAGGTCCCCATGGGTCACCTCAGGACACACAGAGAGGTAGTGAGGTCCCCATGGGTCACCTCAGGACACACAGAGAGGAGTGAGGTCCCCATTGGTCACCTCAGGAGACACAGAGAGGGAGTGAGGTCCCCATGGGTCACCTCAGGAGACACAGAGAGGAGTGAGGTCCCCATTGGTCACCTCAGGACACACAGAGAGGAGTGAGGTCCCCATTGGTCACCTCAGGAGACACAGAGAGGAGTGAGGTCCCCATTGGTCACCTCAGGAGACACAGAGAGGGGCAGGACCGAGCAGCCCTGGGGAAGATGAACGTCCCACTTGAAAATGTCCACAGGAACTATAATGGAGCTGAATTGACTTATCATTATCTTTTGGACCTCAGAATCTAGTGTTTGGAATGGATTACACTAGGTTGTCAAAAAATGTAAAGTGAAGTTGGATTAATATTCATCTCGTCCTCTTTGTTGTTTCTTCTATGTCAGACAGTAGACGAGAGATGATGCAATTACAACAGAAGCTTCCGTAGCGACTGATAAAGACGCTATCGTTGAAACATGTTTTACCTATTGTCTGATGTAGAAGAAACACTAAAGCTATAATATTTCAACTGGATAGTCATTTGAGAGAGAATAAATACTGACCGAAATCACTTGACAAAGGGACAATTGGACCTTTAATGAATAGATTTATCTATGATAAAACTAGTAATATCAATATTCTTAAACATAAACTTATATTATCTATATGCTAGTTGTAGCCACTATTGTGTATCAAGTTTTACCCAACCGAAATACCATGTGGAGTTAGAAAAGTCAATATTGAAAGAATTGCCATCCCAAACTGTGAAATAACCTCAATCTCCCATTCATCAATCCCCATGTGCTTTTATTGAGCTCTTATTGAGCTGGTCCCTTGGCCAAAGCAGCGTCTCTGAGGTTTTACCAAAGCTGTGTCTGGACTCTGGAGAACTATAATCCCTCTGGAGTTTCCTCATGCTCTCCCTGTGCCCCCTTCCAGGACAGACGGACCACCTCAACCTTTATCAATTCATCCACTGACTAGTTTTCTTTCTTACAGACAATATATATTTATAAAGGACTATGTAATGTACCTAAAGCCAAACTAAAGTGCCTGAACATTTAAGACTGACAATCTGTTTAATTGCTTCCCCATCACATGGGTTATTTAAACTGTCAGCATTCAGAATGCAATATCAAATATGCATGTTAATGATACAACAACATGGTTAAGAGTCCTCGAGAATATTAATATGATTGTAATGGTATTCAACATGACTAACTGACAACACTTTTTGTTTTTAAAATGTCTCAGTGGAATCCAGACCAGTTTCTCTTCAGAGATCATGAGGAGTTTTACGGTAGCAACAATAATATCAGTCTGGATATTGTCCATGAAATGAGTTTCTTCTCCGTGAGGGCACATTGAGCTATATATCGTGCCTATGGTTCATATAATCCTCTGCACTAATTAGTGAACATCCGGCAGCCACTCACAGTTACTGTTCAACTATGAATAATGCATCTTGTGCTTGTTTAAAGCAAGGTTTTCGAACAAGATGTAATTGTGTGCATGCAACTGTTTCACTGCAGGCCAATGTTTAGACGTGCTATGCAGTTTCATTTTTGCAGTGTTCGATACATTTTATTTATAAAAAAAAATAAATCAAAAATTTAATTAAATCAAAGATTGATTTATTTGTTTTTTGTTTTTCTGCTTGAGAGTTTGGCTAAATAGAACATGTATGTTACACATAAAACATACCTTAAGTTGTAAGTAAACTATTTTAATAAGATACAATGCAGAGACAAAATGACACTTTTCAGTCCCATGACAAAAACACCTGTGTTCACCGTAGTAAGCAGCACATTTTCATTTCCTTTAAAGTCGTTTTTATTTTTGAAATATGTCAACATTTTGAACATTTATATCGACCCGGAGTCTGAATTTTTCAGAGAAAAAGAAAAGTACAGGCATGTGGGTGGAGATAGGGGGTAGGTGATTTCTTTAACGCTCAAACCTCAAATGCAGTGCAGACAATAAAGATGTTTTAATGTGTGTGTTTAATTTAAGGTGTCTGTTTAATCCCTCACCCTTTTAAGCGCATCACAACTTATTAATCAAGGGTGAAAATGCTTCAATCAAAACCAACATCTGCTGTAAACAAGAATTAATCAGAACACGCAGAGCCGCCGGATATTAAGCATCACATAAATGAACCAAAACAACAAAGCCTCAATTTCCTCTCTCTCTCTGTTTGTGTGATCTCCAAAAGTTTTGACAGACGCGACCAGAGCGAGGTAAAAGACAAGAGGAGTGTCACTGGGATGCTGCAGCGGTTTGTGTGCGAGCAGAACGAGGCCATTATTCCCCAGGTGAGGCCCGTCAAAGGGGGCGTCTGGCAAACAAAAACAGGGGTAAATGAAGCGCTCCTCGCCTTCTGCTTCTGGACCAGAATGAGGCCGTCTGCTGTGGGCTGTAAATGAACTCTAATGATCCTCAGAGGAGCAGTGTGCGCTGGGTAATTTTCATCACTGCAAGAACGGCCAGAGAAATCCATTTAATTGTGTTAAAGGTGCACTGTGCACTTGTCTTCACTGCTACTGCTTTAATGCATGGACCATGATTGTATTTGTATCTTATTCATTGGTAAAGAGCAACAACACATATTATTGAACATTATGTAAATATGTAAAGCTTATAGTCAACTTAGACACACCATAGTTAACCAGAAGCCCTTTTCTGAACCTGCTCCTGTCCAATTTGAATTTCTTTATACAAATTCCTTTAGAGGAGGTGGAACGAGATTGATTTCTTTTTAACACCAGTATTAAATTAGCATTTTTAATCATGTTATTTGTTCAGGATTCTGCCGTGGTGAACTGGTGGGCTTTTTGTCCAATACCTTCAGGACCTTTTTATAGATGGTTTCAACTGATTTAATTTGGATCTTTTGGACTTCATTAATGCAGAGAGTTAAAGACGCTGCACCTGATTATTACGGTCTTAAAAATGTCGGTGTAATCCCTCATTCGTCCAGGCGTGTTCCATAGTAGAAAAAGCTTCAGTTGTAGTCATCTGGACTCAGTTTGCAAAAATAGACGTTTCGACTCTCATCCAAGAGTCATTGTCAATAACAGAATTTAGGTCGAGAACTCCGATATTAATACTGTTCTGTGGTAAGACCCGCCCATTGGGAGGAGCCTTCCTGAAGTAGAAAGAGTTGTTTGTTTCAACAGAAACTCCCCCCTTGTATCTACCGAGCCTATTCAGAATCTTAATGGGCTATTAGAATCCTCTTTGTCTTTGTGAGACCCTGGCTCAACCACCCTGAGTACCTGATTAGCATCTGAATGTCCTGGTCCTCTACCTTTCCAGGGGTTCAGTAACCCATTATAAATAACAGGAAGATTAAACCTTAGCCCTCCATTTCTGTTTAAAGAAGGTCTTTCTTTTTTAACAAAAATAGCTTCCTTAACTCCTCTTTCAAACCATATTTTCTCCCTGCTTAAAACCTTCACATCACCGTCTTCAAACGAGTGATTAGAGGCTTCAAGATGGAGACGCACGGCACTCTGTGGTCCTGAACTAGTATTTCTTCTGTGCTGATAAAGCCTCTTGTGTAGAGGCTGTTTCGTCTCACCTATGTACCGTTCTTTACAACTTTCTTCACTGCATTGGATCGAATAAACTACATTGCTCTGTTTTTGAGTCTGCAACTTGTCCTTTGGGTGAACCAGTTTTTGTCTTAAAGTGTTTCCTGGTTTAAAATAAACAGGGACTTCGTGTTGTCTAAAAATTCTCTGCAGTTTTTCCGAGAGGCCAGACACATAAAGGATAGAGACACCCTTCCTTCTCTGTTCAATTTCCCTTTTCTCCTGCTTCTTGGTTCTCTTCACTCTGTTGAGAGCCCAAGCGGGGTAACCACAGGCTGAGAGGGCATTTCGGACATGTTTTTCCTCTTTCTTCTTGCCCTCTGAGCTGGTGGGCACACCTTGAGCTCTGTGTTGTAAGGTTCTGATCACACCCAGCTTGTGCTGTAGTGGGTGGTTGGAACCAAAGAGCAGATACTGGTCCGTGTGTGTAGGTTTCCTATATACTTCTATTTGGAGTTTCCCGTCCTCTCCTCTGATCGTGGAACAATCAAGAAAGGCCAAGCGATTCTCCTTAGCGTCTTCTCTTGTAAACCTAATATGTGGGTCCACAGCATTGATGTGATCAGAGAAGGTTTCCAGCTCTTGTTTCTTGATTGTTACAAAAGTATCATCGACATAGCGGAGCCACAGTTTTGGGGCTATGCCTGAGAATGAGGACAGTGCCTTCTTCTCAAAGTGCTCCATGTACAGGTTGGCCACTATGGGAGAGACGGGCGAGCCCATGGCACAGCCATGAATCTGTCTGTAAAATTGTCCCCGGAATTGAAAGTAAGTGGTGTTCAGACAGATGTCCAACAGTTTACATATGTGTTCAGGTGTCAGTTTGGTCCTTTCCTGTAGGGTGGTGTCTTCCTGCAGTCTGATCCTCACCGCTGCTACTGCATCAGAGGTCGGGATGCAGGTGAACAGGGACACCACATCATATGAAACCATGAGGTCATCTGGGTCCAGTTGGAGATGTTTCACTTTATCCACAAAGTTGTGCGTGTTTTCCACATGATGTTCCGAATTCCCCACAAGCGGAGCCAATATAGTTGTTAAATGCTTGGCCACATTGTAAGTGATGGAATCTGTGCTGCACACTATGGGTCTGAGTGGAACCTCCTTTTTGTGTATTTTTGGAAGGCCATAAATGCAAGACATGGCTTCACCGTCTCTCCCATAGTGGCCAACCTGTACATGGAGCACTTTGAGAAGAAGGCACTGTCCTCATTCTCAGGCATAGCTCCAAAACTGTGGCTCCGCTATGTCGATGATACTTTTGTAACAATCAAGAAACAAGAGCTGGAAACCTTCTCTGATCACATCAATGGTGTGGACCCACATATTAGGTTTACAAGAGAAGACGCTAAGGAGAATCGCTTGGCCTTTCTTGATTGTTCCACGATCAGAGGAGAGGACGGGAAACTCCAAATAGAAGTATATAGGAAACCTACACACACAGACCAGTATCTGCTCTTTGGTTCCAACCACCCACTACAGCATAAGCTGGGGGTGATCAGAACCTTACAACACAGAGCTCAAGGTGTGCCCACCAGCTCAGAGGGCAAGAAGAAAGAGGAAAAACATGTCCGTAATGCCCTCTCAGCCTGTGGTTACCCCGCTTGGGCTCTCAACAGAGTGAAGAGAACCAAGAAGCAGGAGAAAAGGGAAACTGAACAGAGAAGGAAGGGTGTCTCTATCCTTTATGTGTCTGGCCTCTCGGAAAAACTGCAGAGAATTTTTAGACAACACGAAGTCCCTGTTTATTTTAAACCAGGAAACACTTTAAGACAAAAACTGGTTCACCCAAAGGACAAGTTGCCGACTCAAAAACAGAGCAATGTAGTTTATTCGATCCAATGCAGTGAAGAAAGTTGTAAAGAACGTTACATAGGTGAGACGAAACAGCCTCTACACAAGAGGCTCTATCAGCACAGAAGAAATACAAGTTCAGGACCTCAGAGTGCCGTGCATCTCCATCTTGAAGCCTCTAATCACTCGTTTGAAGACGGTGAGGTGAAGGTTTTAAGCAGGGAGAAAAGATGGTTTGAAAGAGGAGTTAAGGAAGCTATTTTTGTTAAAAAAGAAAGACCTTCTTTAAACAGAAATGGAGGGCTAAGGTTTAATCTTCCTGTTATTTATAATGGGTTACTGAACCCCTGGAAAGGTAGAGGACCAGGACAAGGACATTCGGATGCTAATCAGGTACTCAGGGTGGTTGAGCCAGGGTGTCACAAAGACAAAGAGGTTTCTAATAGCCCATTAAGATTCTGAATAGGCTAGCTCGGTAGATACAAGGGGGGAGTTTCTGTTGAAACAAACAACTCTTTCTACTTCAGGAAGGCTCCTCCCAATGGGCGGGTCTTACCACAGAACAGTATTAATATCGGAGTTCTCGACCTAAATTCTGTTATTGACAATGACTCTTGGATGAGAGTCGAAACGTCTATTTTTGCAAACTGAGTCCAGATGACTACAACTGAAGCTTTTTCTACTATGGTCTTAAAAATGTGAAAAAAAACCTCAACTAACTAATTTTAAGTGTTTTGCAGCACTTATTCCTCAAATGTTCACATATTCCACGCATAATTCGTTATGAATTTATGGGTGCGTTTTACAACTTTCAGACACCAGAGCGGAGTTCTGCGGAGTAAACGATAATATAATAGATCCATGGAGCTAAAGCTAATGTGGTGCACCTAAAATATGTCACCACATGTTTTTAGTTATTTTACTATTTGGTAATTTGGTATTTTATTTTGGTGAATTAATACTGAGACATTTGTTTAGACATAGTATGTGTCATTATTAAGTACTTTCCTGATTTTTGGTAAATTATAAAAATAAAGCAGAACCTTTTGTCAAAAACAATCCGGAAATGAAAGTTTCTGTGACCCAAACTAGGAGTTTAGGTATTTCACCCTGGAGAGACTCGGACACAGGACACAGAAAAGATTGATTAGCAAGCTTTGTTACGGAGGTTTATTTGACGCTCAGACCCCGGTGGAAGACAGTGATCATGGGCACTCCATAATTTAATTGAATTAGATGTCTCCCCCGGAGCCTGGAGACTGGTGGTGGTAGATGTGAAGAGAAGGTAGAGGATGAGGGGAATGCAGAGGAGGAGCTGGGGAGGTGGTGGGTCGCAGTACGGTTTAAGCGGCCGAGCCATCTGCCTGAGGACTTAAATGCGACCGCCTGAGCGCTGATTGGGAGCGGGGAGGAGTCACTTGAGAGCATTGATTGGGGATGAGGAGCAGGTGCGAGGGCCATGGTACAGACGCCCCCTGACCTTTCACCCTCCTTCTTGGCCGGGAAAAACTACTTAACCTCTTTGGGATAAGCGCAGAAACCTGGAAGAGTCCATGGTGAAGTGAGGGATCTGACTCTCACAGACGGACAGGGGGACGCCGCTTGAGTGCGATGATGGCGCTGGGGAGAGGGGTCCTTCCATGGTGGCCGACGCCGATTTACGTTAGGTCTTCCAGGTGAAGTTATGCAGGCTTCATTTGTTTGTGGTTTTACTGCTACGCCAGCCCCTGAGCTTGAGGCCCATAACACCAACAACAACCAGCACGGTAACAACACACTTCATGGTTTTCGGATGATAAAACACATTATAATTTCATACAAGCAGCACACAGTGGTCTCATTTTAACCTAAGACCTGCTTTTACATATCTGCACAAAAGCTAAACACATTTGTTTCACACACACCACAGCTAAGGTTTTCATTCTTTGGAAATACAGATAATATTGTGAATGTAGTTTTGAAGATTACAGAGTATATCATAGGTCTGCGTTCACACTGGTCCTGGTTTGATCCAGGTTTAATCCAGATGTAGATTTAGTTTGGTCCTGTTCTAATCCTGGTCTGGGCCAAGTACCATAAAATACTTGTACATACTTTGAGAGTGAGTGGTCCAACAGCCTTGCATACATTAGACTTTTAAATTATCAAACCAAAAGTTAGGATTAGTCCATGTACGTAAACAGTACTGTATATATTCCGGTTCCAATCTTTGAAAGTTCAGTTCTGTTTCGTCCGGGGTCTGAATCAGTATTCTAAACTCACAAACCTCAGAGACTCAGCCTTTTCATCTGCTCACAAAGACCAGTCACTCGGGATGTAACTCTTTCCTTATTCATCAAATACTTTACAACCTAACTATCACAAGATTAATAAAGCAGTGAACCAGGAGCATCTTCAAAGGCAGAACGTGTTTCCCTTTCTGCGGGCCACGTCCGCCATTACAGATGACAAAAGGAGAAATAATGGACCCTAAATTTTCACACAGCACCTTTCCTCAAAGCAATGACAACGGGTTCGGGACAGTTTGAATCAGACTTTTAAGTGGCGTTGGACAAAAAGTGCATTTCTTTGCTTAGAAAGAACATGCAGGTTTAAAAAGGAAATAGAAGTAGAAGTCAACCCACTCTTAAATTGTGATTAAGGTTGATTAAGATTCTGTGAGATTTCCATTTGAAAAAGAATGTTGAAGGCTCAAAAGCCGAATCCATTTCAGTGCAACAAATATGGTTAATTCCCTCCTTGAGCAAATCCCCTCATCTCAATAGTTATTTAATATGTGTTGAAAATGGTATTGAAAAAAATAAACAGAGATATATGATTTAGCAAATGAACTCAATATATTTCATTATATTTGTGACAAACTGCAAACCTAGACTGATGAGGCATTAAACATGTCTAAACTATAGGAACAGCAAATACAACTTGTACGCAGAAAACAATAAACATGTCAAAATAGATTCCTGAATGAAACGAACCCTTGTGTACCTAAAAAGTGTTTAGTCTTTAAGTATATGAGTACTTTGACTTTAACACGTTCACCACTGCCTATCAGCAAGCTGCATAAATGAACACGCATCCCACAAATTAGCCAGACATAACATAAAGGTCATGAGTCTTTGTGCTGTCTGAAGACAAACAACACTGCTTGTTCTGAGGAGCGCTCATGGCCTCGTTGTGTGGCTGCGATACGGTCCAGGGATGAAATTAATTATTGAGGACAAATTTGGACGTTGTGTAACCTTTGAATCAAGCCCACATGCAAGCTGAAGGGAGAGCCCTTCAGAGGGTTTCAAGATGATTATTTGTTTCCTCACATAGAACTAGACCTTCAAAATGTGTAATTCTGCTAATTTGATCTTTTGAGAGCTCTTGGACCATTATGTCATTATTATTTAAGTTCAAATTGAGATAATTCCCAAAGGTTAGTCATAGAAATATGTATCTTAGTCATTTCTATGGGATATAATATATGTTTATGCTCTCCCTTTTGCACAATTACATCTACATCCATCTATATTTGCCAAGAATGAGTTGAATAGTAAATGTAACCAGAATAAGTCTTTTGCTGTTTTGGCCAGCTTTGCATCAGAACTTTTCAAAACATTCACATAAATCTACAACTCTCCTCCGGCCCATCTTCATCCTCACCCTCCTCAGCCTCTCCATCTCTTCCCCACAACCAGTGTTTATAGAATAGAATAGATGTATTAGATTCTTGCTTACCGTTTAAACAAATGGCATTTCAGTAGAATGTACATTAAACTACAAGAATTACATAAAGTACATAAAAACATTTCACTTTTCATTTTAATATTAAAAACGCTGCCTGCTGTTGGTAGTACAAATAGTTTGAGTCTGTTTGTGTGACAGTGATATGCCCCAGGGAGAAATACTTGCTCCAATAAACCCATCATTCTCACATCACTGGTCCACCTGTCGAGGTCTAAGCACCAAAGTTGACCTAATCAGTAAACTATTTGTCTGTGTCTGAAACCAGAATTTTCAAACTTTTCTCACGGACATGCATTTTCTTTTCATATCAGAAGAAGAATTAAGGATGTCAAAAAAATAAAATTTAAAAAAAGGAAGGAGTGAAGAAAGAAAACAGTGTTCTAAGGTGCACTAAGACTCCTGCAGGTCGATGTTAAAGAATGTTATCACTTTGCCTAGAACAGTGCCCTAGAAGACACTATTTGGGCTTCTGAGTACCAGTTCTACTCTAGGTCTTATCTAAGTCCAAAGCAGGAATGTTCCGGGTCTAAACTAAAGCTGAACCAGGTCTGAACCCCAAGACTATTTTAAGTCCAATTTGAGTACCAGTTCTACACTCTGTCTAAGCCATATCTGCAGCAGGACTGTTCAGACTAAGGCTGAACCAAGTCTGGACCCAGGACTATTCTAGCTCCAAACCAAACTTTAGGACTGACCTAAAGGAGGACATAAATGTGGATTAAATTGAGTAAATTCAGAAAATATTGTAACTGCAGTGGAATCCTCCCACACAGGCCATCAGGTCAAGTCACAGGTCAGATCTGTGGAGATTTCATGCCATTCTGTGCAACATTACATAAGATAAGATAAGATAAGATATTCCTTTATTGTCCCACATGGGGAAATTTCATTGGTGCAACGCAGGTAGATACAGAGGTAGATACAGAAGAACAGATCACTTATAGGAAGTCTGAAAAACACTTTCAGTAGAAGATCTCCTATAAATAAATAAAAACTCCCATAGACAAATAAATGAATAAATAAATACCATTGCATGTGATCACGACAGTAATTGCACATGAATATGTGTCACGACAGCACATAGATTGCACATGAATTCCAACAGCAATTGCACATACGACAGAATTGCACATCAGTATTAGGTTAGGTCAGTATTGCGACGGAATAACGTGACGATCTCCGGGTAAGACGACTGTTCTCCGCAGTTTCATTAGTTCCTCCTTTGTGTAAACGCGGTACGGCGCCGGCCGGGGGGCGGGGCCGGAGCCGGGGGGCGGGGCCGGAGCCGGGGGACTCAGAGCCAAGACACATCGCAACGACACGACGAAAACACTCAATCCAGCCGAATAAAGTCAAAACAAGTTAATTTAAAGCGATTCCAGTGCGTGTCCCGATCGTTCGTGAAGTTCCTCTTTCATATAAACGTGTATATAAACGTGTACCGACGACACGCCGTACTTTAGCGCGGCCGCAGGGCGCGGGGGGGGGGGCTGGTGGGCTCGCTCGGAGCTAGCTCACGTCACAACAACACAACGAACGCAACGAAAAACGCTCAAATCCAGCCGAAAAAAGTCAAAAACAGTTGAATTAAAAAACTATTCCAGCGCTTGTCCCTATCGTACAGTAAAATAGAAAAAATATACTAACTATATTTACAAAATATAGGAGATAAAGCACAATAAGTGTGAGAAAGAAGAGAGAGCGTTTACACCAGGCTGCCAGCTGTACCAGCGCCTTATGACGTATTACAGGAAAAACAATAACATCTCCATGGGAACGAGCGGGCTGCAGACTCTTCAGCAGAAATGTTACGTAGTGCACCTTTAAAAACAATGCAATATCTCAACTATAGATCCCCAGTGAAAAATACACTTGCAACACAATCTGGGATTGTTTAAACATGTAGATTATAGGAACTAAAAGATATCCAATTAAACTCAAAAAGTTCGTCCAAAAAGCTTAACTTTTCTTGGCACATTCAGATTGACAAAGACGAGTCAGTCCAGTCGAGATGTTTCAGCTCGAAGCCCCTTAAGACGAAACCAAACATGAAAATCAAATGAGTTTAGGCGCTATGCTACACTGCTGCTATTTGATGAATAATGAGCCAAAATCTTGCTGGCTCGGAGACACAAGGACACTCATGAATAATTGATCAGAGAGTTTACAAGTTGGAAACGAGCACAGACAGACTTGTAAATGGGTAAAACGTACTAAGTTGATTTGGGATCATCATGGCGACCAGATGGCCACCACGATGAGCTGGCTTCACTTTTGAACACTTCTTTTCCCTTGGACAATGCCCCAAAAAAGAAGCGTGCAATTCAATGTTTTTCATAATATTTATAATTCATGTTCCTACAGTAAGTTTTATCATCAAATATGGATTCAAGGGCTGGAAGGAGGTCGTTTGATTGGGCTGAACAGTAGAGCACAAATGTACGTTTGAAGTGAAAAGAAGCGCTTGGGGTGAGGGAAGTAAGGTCATTTCTTCTTCTCTTTGTCATTGTTAGGCAGCAAATGTCAAGCAGCAAATGAGAATTATATAACAAGAGCAATTTCTTTAACGGCTTGTGGATAAAAGCTGTCTTTCGTTCTTTCAATGCTTCACCTACCACAACCTGAATAATAAAACAAGCTAAATTCACCAGCAGATTCACGACCAAATGCAATAATAAGGTGCAAAACACTTGTCATCTTGCATCCTTTTCATTGCATGCATTCTTACTGTTAGCAGTCGCCTCTCCACAGATCTGACCTGTAGCTTGGCAAAGGAATAACATTTCCAAGGAGCAACTTTTCACCAGAAAAGTTACACAATGCGGCTTTAAAGAGAACTGGATTGAATATTACCTATCAACGCGTATTGTTTTTGGAATATCCATCATAATTGCAGGTTTTATGTGTGTTTAGTGTGTGTTTTGTGTGCATGGGGTGGATAGGAGGATTGAAGACATCTCTCTAAAGTTATTTGTGTCTTCCTCCAGACTTGTAATTATTTAGGTGATATGGGGCTAATCTTCACTTCCTCGTTTCTATTTCAAAGAGCACTTTCTCCTCTGTGTCGTAGTAGGGAAATAGTGGATTGCCTGTAAGCAAAAATACACTTCAAAGCTCCTTCACTACAGCTGCTGCATTAAGTAGTGATGCTCTAAACTCTCTTTAAAACTTGCAATGAATAAATCGCTTAAAGTCAACAACATCGATAGTCCTCATGCAGATTTAGCACATTGCACAAACAGGAACAACTTGTAATCTTCAAAGGAAAGGAGACAGTGTTAAAAGAAAGAGTAAACGGCTATGTTTACATGCACACTAAACAGCCAATCCTTATCTGATTAATGATTATTGAAATGTCTTATAAACAGTTACATCTGATGTGAGTAATTTGATTTATTTGTGAAATGTATGTGAAAAGGGCATAAAACCATTGTGGCAAAGACAAACATGAAATAGAAAAGGTTAAAGATTGAAAGAGCTATTTTAAAATGCATTTACTTTGACTTCCAAATAAAACTGTTGCTTACTAACCATGTGTTTTTGATGATCAGCTTTCTCTTCAATGTGTAAAAAAATATTCTAGTTCTCTGATCTTTTTACCATGTGAATCTTTTCAAATGTTCTCAGATACTGTGTTACAATAATTAAACTGGCTTATTCAAGTAAATTGTGTGTCTGCACTTCAGATACACCAGGAGTGTTTTGTTTCATTCTCTCATTTCGTTAAGTGAATGGAAATTCTGCAAGCAACAGAAGGGAGAGCTCCTACTTAATTTATCTCACTTTCATTCTGCTATTTTCAGAGCTGAAAATGCACAAAGCATGTAGTTGTGTCATATGCTGTTAATTTGCAGCACCTGGGATCCATGGGGTGGCAGTAGCTCAGTGGGAGTGCTAGTCCTCTGATTTAAAAGTTGGCGGTTCGACATCCTTGGTCAGATCTACTGGATCACATGTTGGTGATGCGATGGCAGCTGCCCTGGGTGAATACTGCCGTTGTGTCCTTGGGAAAGACACTTAAGCTGCCTCAACCCCAGTGTCTGCGCACACATTGGTGTGTGAATGTGTGTGAATGAGTGAGTGGTGCCTTGAAGGTAGAAAAGTGCTATATAAAAGTGAGCATTTACCATGCCTTTGTCTCAAGGGCCTCAAAAACTTCTCCCTGCACTTTGATTGAAAATGTGTTATTAACTAGGTTATGTGTCATTTATTAAGGAATTGTGAACAAAATACATTTACTAAATACATTCAATCATTGTTTGTAGCTTATAAAGGGGACTTTCTTATTAAGCAGAGAAACTCAGGGACCGAGGCCAAACTAGTGTCCAAAACTTAACAGTTATTTTCACAATGGTGCTCTAATGTGAAAACTCCTTGCTCATGTTGTGTAGGTTGCTGAGATAAAAATAATACATATAAAATATACCAGAATGCAGAAAAATAAATACCATTTACTCAAAAGTTCCCAGGGGGGGAACCCGCAGAGCCCCCTTTATGAAGATGAGCAATACAAAATGCTACGTTTACTACAATTGATTAATTGTTCCAAGCAGTTGACCCATTTCATTTTGTTAATAAGTTTGTCAATATTTTGCCAATATTTAGCTGATAAATGTTGCAGATCTCTAACTTAGCTTAGCTGCATATTTTATAGTTTAATGATGGAAACAGGACCACCCAGACAGTGGGATCCACACAGAAAGACCCGGGAGTCAAACCCTTCTTGTAGTGAAACCACTAAGCCACCGTGCCTCCATTTATGGATTCGAGAGTGACTCTGCAAAAACCTGATAGAGATACAGTTCAAAGAGACAGAAGGAGTGGAAATAACGTTGAGCTGTTGTGCAAGGAACCTAAGAGTTAACAACCAAAGCAGTACATTAACTTTAAAGAAAATATCAAAACGAGTCCATATCCATACAATCCATACAAACAAGTGACAACATGCTACAGCCAACAGTTATATGTTATCAGGGGTTATGCAAAGGGAAAAATAGGCATGTCACTTCTTGTTTTCATGAAATACTTGTTTGTGGAGACATTAATTTGAGTGGCAGTCTATGATGATGCCAGTGTATGGTGGCAGTGACTTGCGACTGCGCCAGGAGCATCAGCTTTATAGTGATGAGAGAGGAGAAGAAACGGGAAGAGAGACTGCGAGAAAGAGAGTGAGAGATGTGAGGGAGATGAGAGAGAGAGACCGTGTAGGAGCTCAGAGCTGTAGGGAAGTTATGCATCATCACGGGCACATGTATAATGCAGTTGTTTACGTTATAAAGCCACTTCTTGTTCACTAAATTAATCCACATTTTGTCTATGCGCTCAGCAAGGTTTTCTTTAACAAGGACGCGCAGATCCCACAGGGCAAAACATGAAAACATAACACGTTTGCAAAGCCCCAGGGATTAGGATAAAGGGAGGGGGGCCTTTGATCATAGTGACATTTTAGTCTTGGATGAAATAAAAGTTAAAAAAAAAAAAAAAAAAAGACACATTCTGGTCCTTTTTTATTCTCTTTAAGAAGTAATTAAAGCCATCTTCTGCTTCTAAGAGTTCACACTTTGTTGTAATTGGTCAAATCCACCTGTCACTCATGAGAAAAATATGACACTAAACTCACAAAAAGTAAACTTTAAGGTTTAAGTCATTTGTCAAAATTGTTTTATTTTATCATTCAGAGAGTTCATAAAGCTAACAATCTTTTAGACACTGAGAACGAAAGAAAGATGTTGCTGTTGTTCAGAGTCGGAATGAATGATTACTTTAGTAATAAACTTTAGCAGTCTAGTCAGCAATTAATTTGTTCAATGTTTCAGTTATTTCTATTGTACATTGAAACTTTAAATTTTTTTGTAGTATTATATCTTTTAAAACATAAAATGACAAAAAATAAACAAGGCAGGGCCAGAGAGAAAAAAAATTACAAAGTAAGAAATGTACAAAATAAAGTCAAATGTCCAGTTTCAGATTGGGTTTGAATGTGATTTTTTTTCCTTCCTTTTGCATATGTCGATTATAATGTCGCTCCAGTCGTCAATCATTAAAGGTGGTATGGACGATTTTTTTCAGCAAATTTTTTATCATATTTCCTCGTGGCGTGGATTTGTCCTGCCACGTATCAATCATAAAACGCACCTACCGCTCACCTGCAGCCGCGTGCGGTTCGTCCGCACGTTTCCGCGTGCCTAAGCGCATGGATCTGTCATAATATAGTTCCCTCAGTGTACGGGGCAAACTGAAGAAGGAGAAAAACAGTTCGAGCTGACGCAGAAGTGGACAGAAATCTACGGGAGACGAGAGATGCGATGTGATCCGTCGCGCTAATAAACAAACGCACGTGTGTGTTGTATCAGTCCGCACGGGGGAGTGGGCATGCGCACTTCCGCCTGCGTTCTCAAATCGCCGAAAAATCGTCCATACCGCCTTTAACGCAATTTATGTCTTCCATCTTTTTATGATCAACTTTTTCCAAGTTTCCGGGAGTATTTTACATTGAGACTTTTTCAAATAAAGGTTTTATGAATAAAGTGTTATTATTTATGAAAATCAGAACATTGTGATTTCATAATACCATTGTCTTTGTTTTTATATAGATTTTTTGCAATAACGATGCGCAAACTACAACTATGATTACATTTAATAGTCAAATAATCACAGTTAATCGTCGTTTGGTCTTGGTTTGAACAATCGTGAATGAGTGTTAAATATCGCTGTTACTTTTCACAATAGCTGAAACACTAAACTTGACATGATATTGTGACATCCTCACGTAACAGGGAACAGATTGAGGTTTGATCATAAGCACTCACCACTTTGAAGTCCTCTGGTCTGCACTCGGCGCCGTGGAAGTGGCAGGCGAGCAGCATCTCACTGATGTCGTGTCCCGTGCGGTCGTAGAACTCCCTCATGTTGAAGGGCCGCGGTTTGAAGTTATGGAAGTCTGCTTTGGTCTTCAGACTCTCCAGCACGCTCTCCTCCACCAGGTGCACGTCGCGGATCTCGTATCTGAATACACGACATATTCATGTAGAAACAACAAGTCCAATCTGCCTGAAGTTTTAATGTCAAGTAATGTTTCTAAAGTTAAGATATTTTAACTTAAATTGTGACTTTATTTCATAACGAGCCTTACATTCAGTGGAAAACCTTGTGTTGCGAACATGGGAAATACAGTAAAATCTTTCTTTTCAAAGCTTTATCCAGTATTTAATGTTGATGCAGTTTCTTACAAAGGAGGATCAAAACAACCACAACTTGAATGATTCACTTCTGAATTCAAATGCTGTTTTTCCCGTGTTTATTTTCACCTCTTGTCTACACCGCTACACTGGATCCAGGATTATCAGCAAAAGGATTTGTTTATTTTATTTATCAGAATATTACCAAGAATATGCATCATGCAAGAGAGTAAAATGAGTGTAAATGCAGCGCTACTGGCCTGACTGTGATCTCCAACTGCTCTATTATCACAAGTGTTATGGACTCACCAAAGAGCACTTCTTACTTCTCACTTACTTAGCTTTTAGAAATGTCTTACATGTATGTAGCAATTTCTATTGGACTACAATCTTTTACTGATCCATGGCAAAAAAGGGAAATAGATCCGTTTGATGCCACACAAAATTTTTGGGCAAAAAAATATAAAATCTCCTTGGAGAAAAGCAGGTGGACCCTCCAACAGAAACGTTACACAGTAAGTGCTGCTGAATGTCAAAATGAAGAGCTCAGGACAGACTTTTTCACCATTTCCTTGGAGGCAGAAGCCAAACATCTAAAGTTTGAGCCGATCGATGCTCTGCCGGGTGATATATTAACCCCTTTAAAGGAGTTGGCCGAGCTCTTTTCCTAATGACAGCTCTATCTGTCAGAGAGTTTTACAATCGCTTCAATCGACCCACTCGTAATCAATAAAAACTTCATCCGGTTCTTTGCTAATAAGAATTTGACTTGTTGAAGCAGTTTTCAAAGAACTTTGGTTTGATTTAAACACTATAGATGGGGAGTAAAGTACCTCAAGTTTAGAGTAAAAGAAAAGCTGTGTTACATGTAGAAAAAGCTTCAGTTGTACTGGAGTGGATCTTAGAATGTGTTACATGGTTAAGGGAAGTTATTTCTCTCCATTTGTCCCATTTTTCCATGCCACTGGGGAAATCTGTCAGGGGAAGAGGGAGACAGCAGTGCCATGTCCATGGACACTGTAGAAATGTTGAGAATTGTATCCAATTTAAGGATTACCCAATGTTTTAGGTTGAGAAAACATTGTGTGACGAGGCAGGAATCGGGACCTCTTCAAGAGACAGAATTGCTTCTTTGTCAAAGAAGAAGGGGTTTGTAACTCCTTATCTTTATTTGTGAGTGATTGCAGCCCTTTGGGACATTTTAAATTCAACCTAAACAAATGGGTTAAAGAGATTATTGGGTCTCATGGGAATAATGTAAATATGTATTTGGACTTCTGATGGCGCAGACGGTTAACCTGCTGTCACTTCACCTCTGCCCAGGAACTACACATGAAACATGTATATCTCTGGTCTGTGCAATATATCGTACAATGTCCATGTCAAATAAATAAATTAAAACAACATAGAAAGGCACTACAGCCAGAGAAACAAACTGGGGGGGGCAAGGAATCTCACCACTTTATGAACAAAGTGCACATAAAGTATGAGACTAAAGAGGACTTTTCTCATAAAGGGTATGCCACCTGCTTGTCTCTAAGGAGATATCAAGCAGGTGGCGAACTCTCACGATAATGACTATTATGATATTATTAAGCATTATTTACACTATCATGGGTGATCTACTCTTCAGTACAATAAGATTAGAGCAGTAGATTTTTGAATAAATAACTTGTTTGACTCATTATACTGTAGATACAAACTAACTGCTAAAAATGTTTGTTTTCTTATGGGCGCCCATGTTTTTTGTATTGTTTTTAGCAATATTATACATTTAGAAAAGCAGCTTTAGAGTTCTTGTACCAGTGCCATACAGCAGCAATACATCACACTTCAAATGTTCTTATCGTGACAGGACTGGCAGACTTGCAAAATAGTTAGATAGTGTAACATTTAAGTTATACAAATGTAAATTCTTACCTCATGTAACAAAAAAAAATCTCAAAACATATTACAATAGTTTGAATATGTAAGACTGAGGTGAGGAATAGTCTCCCTATTTTTTCCTTCAGTGAGCAAATCTGCCAAAAAGCCACTTATGTGATCACGTCCCCAGACACTCCTGCAGGCACAGAGCGGGCTGACACCAGCATGGCTAAACACTCCGCCAAAAGACATTTCTCAGACCAGCGAGCCCCGACATGAGGAGGCCGCACCACACTCTTAAATGGGTTTCGTGCCAAGAGTGATTTTTCTTTTGGCCAGGGGTAAAGGAGCGTTGTGCTATTGCTGCTGCACTGCCTCAGTCCTGCCAACGGAGGATGATAATGAGCTCTAACCTTCCTTCAGCGAGAGAGAGGAGCAAGCAACCCCCCTGCACTCGGAGTGTGAGGAGTCTGACAGGCCAGGACACACGGACCATACAGTTGGCTGAGTTGAACCAGTTGCAGTTACATCTAACTGTGTCTCCTCATTTACTATTAATCAAAATAGAAAATAAATGCTTAAACTGACCTCGTTCACAAATACAAGCCCATTAATTATTAGCTCTAACTGTGCCACTGTAACTCACTGTTTCACGATGCCAACAGCGGCTGACATGTTCAAATATGTGCATTTAGCAGAGGTTTGATGGAGCCACCACTCATGTCTGCAGGTTTGGAACCAAAATCATCCATCACACACCAAGGTGGTTGATGCTCAAGTTATGATAGAGGAGATTTTCTAAACTTGCAGTAAAATGTAGGCTACTGCTTATGGCTATTTTGGCCAAATAACGAGGAAGGCTAAGGGCCAACAATAAAATGGTCATAGTTTGGACTTAAGTAGAGTACTAACTGTACACTGAAAACAACACGAAAGATACCTCATGTGACAATTGTGAAAAGGATCTTCTTCGCCGTATTTTCTTTGCAATACACTTGCACTTGCTTGATGCCCCCCTAAAGTCAAAAGTGTTTTGCTTCTCTCACCTGCTCACGTCCTGCCCTATCAACTTCTGAGACAACCCTTTTTGATAAAACATACACTTGGTTCTGAGCTACTTAAATCCCCAAACGTCACAAATACAGATACATTTCATGCCAAACAAACGTTGCATCACCAAGTAATATACCAGAAGTCTGATGTGACGTTAACTGCTGCACCTTATAAGCACTTAATAGTGAAAGTGGTGGAAACAGACAGACTGCGTGCTCTTCAAGAGAGTGTCCACATTTAACCACAGATCATGTTAGTATTTATTGTGCACTGTCGGTAGTAGTAGTAATAGTAGTAGTAATTCTACAGGCAGTACCTCTGGTTGAGCAGAGCCAGCAGTTCTCCTGCGTGGTACAAATCGTTGCGCGTTACGCGGCTGAAGCGGAATGCGTTCAGGTTACAGAAAGTCACGGCTGGAAACGTCATGGTCTGAGTCGTGATTTCGTCCAGTTTGGTCACGTGCGGGTACTCGAGGTAGAAGTGAATCCTGTCCACACACACGTACAGCAGGAATGTCAAAGAGCCAAGGAAAAACAGCAGCCAAAGGCAGCGCTTCACGCAGAAGCGCTCGTACGTGAAGATGTGTGAGATTCCGTGTAAAGTGGAGCTGTGCGCGAAAACTTCCAGAGACTCCGGCTGGTTCGAGGCCATCTCCTCCGGTTCAACTTTCAGATCCATCTTCTTGGTGTTTTGGCTGAAAGACTCGATCTCCACTAGAGTCCGTGAACGGCAGCAGTTTGCGTCAAGCGGCTCGTGATGTGCATCATTCACCTGTGGCACATTAAGCCCGCGGCCAGGTGCAAACGTGCAGATAACCACACTTCTGGCAGCGCAGAACCGACTCATGACGAGCAAAGCCCCGGGGAACTCTGACACGAGGGACCTTTTTAGCCAAGACAAGTTGCCCCCATTTAGACCAGTGCCCGTGCTATTTGTTCCAGTAAAAACATAAATCTGCGCCTCCTCCGTGATGAGACTCTCGGGAGCACGCTACACTCTTCTCTCTTCCATGAATGAGGCAAACAAACCGTGCATCCTGAAAAATCCCTCGCAGCTCGTGTGTTGTCGGTCCTGTCGTGAGCTGCTCCTCTGTCTCTGTCTTTCCTCTCTCTCTGAAGCTCGGCACTGTCAGCCGCGTGCGTGTGCGCTCGTGTCTGACTCTGACGCTCACCTGCGGCTGCTTCCACGTCTCAGCAGGAGTCAGTGTGTGTTAAGCAAGAGGACTCAGGGAACAAATAGAAGGATTTATTTTTTTACTTTGGGACACTCAAACACTGCAAGAAACACTCAAAGAACTATAACTCATTATTTGAATTGGGTATTTATAATTGTTTTTCTTATGTAGTATTATTGTTTAAGAGGCACATTACCACATTGCATTTTTTATGTGAAGGATCCAAAACATTATATTCTCCATGTTGTGTTTATGGTATAAAATTGCATAAACACAATCTCCATGATGAAAAGCAAATTACTCCACCAAAACTACGTTTTACTATGTGTTTTGCTTATGAATACACAAAAATTAATGATGGATAAGTTTATACCATAAGTAAAGCATTTACAGTTCCAAGTTCATCACATTACTCAGGTGATGAACGCTCTACTAGAAAACTAGTGCACCTTGATAAGTAGCAAGAACCTCTAACTACAACTTGCTGAAAAAAGTACCACTAATCTGCATAAGCCTTGATTATGCACTCAATGTATAGCACAAGTATAGCACAACTAATTTGGAGTTGAATGTAAGTACACTGTACAAAGACATTAGTCAAGGAATTTACAAGACTGTACTGAGAGCAACATTAATCACATGAGCACTTGGATGGCACCATACTGTACTTTGTGTCATGAGGACAAATGTACACGACTGATTTAGAAAATAATTTACTTTCACATCCAATGTTTTAATTACAATATTGCAACATCAATCAGCCACAGGAGGTTTTTAACAACTCCATTCCAAAAGTCTATCCATCATTAGCCAAAAACTGCAAATACTGATGTGTGCCTGGCGTAGACAGGGCCATGAATAAACAATGGCATTTGGTCCCCAGCTGGACAGAGGGGTGAAAAATGCATCGAGCTGCAGCCACAGCAGGCAAGCCAAAGTTAATGTGCAAAATATTTATTACGAGTCAGTCATTAGATACATGACATGACCAAATAAACCACCAAAATGATACTGACATTCATACATCATCATAAAAATAAACATGTCTATGATACTGGACTATAACTGAACCTTAGCGTGTTTAATAAGAGTTGAAACACTGATGAAGGAATACAACTTTGGGACCTTGATGTAAACTCACCTTGGGTTGTGACGGGGATACAAGTGATCGAAAAATGAGTTTCCTCCGCAGGGTGGTTGGGTGCTCTCTTAGAGATAGGGTGAGGAGCTCAGTCAAACATGAGGAGCTCGAATTAGAGCCGCTGGTCCTCCATGTGGAGAGGAGCCAGCTGAGGCAGATCAGACATCTGCTCTGGACCCTCCTTGGGAGGTGTTCTTTGGGAAGACCCAGGATACGCTGGAGGGACTATGTCTCTCTGTGGCCTGGGAACACCTTGGGATCCTCCTGGAGGAGCTGGAGGGTGAGGTCTGGGGTGAGGGTAATATTGTAATAACACTGCACAATTTCAAACTAACTAGCTAATGTCCTGTGTAACAGAATGTAATGTAAGTAATTCATAATTATATTCTTTTCAAATGGCCTGTCAATGTGCCATAATCATAGTCATTTGGTTAATAAGGCAGTAAGTATCAAACTGTCAAACATCAGTTTTCTGTGTGGTCGCTGTCCATGGTGCTGACGGTGCCGGTGCGAGAAGCTGCAGTTCCTCTCCCGTGTGGCAGAGGCAGAAGAGCGTTTTGTAACTCTAACTTATAACAAGCCCGAGTGAATGAACACGTGAGCAGAGACAACAACATGGCGACATCCGCAGCAGTGAGTGGGTCAGTGTGTGGATCAATAGCGGCAGCAGGAGTCCACCTGGTCCGCTTGTATGGAGGTTCTGGACGGGCTGTGGCTCTTCTCTCTGCCCGGCACAGGCGTTGCATGAGCCCGCTGCACAGGAGAGCTTATGTGTTCACCACTCCAGGGAACGGTATGTCCAAACTTTAGAAGATTATCACGAGCACAGAGACGAAAAGGGTCAAAAGCACTTCACAACAGTAGATTGTTCCTTATAAGTTATCAACATAAGTCTTGAAGCTTGTTTAAAAAAAATCTGACAAGTCCCACTTTCTGAATTACTATCTGAATAACTTTGTGTGGCAAGATTTCTGACTCTCACATATTCTGCTTCTGAATTTGTTTATTTAATCATTTTAATTAATTAATGTAATGACTTGTTGAATGACGGAGGTAAAGCAAACACACTCTACATGTAAAAAGCTGTTCTACGCTCGTACAAAATAAGTTATTTGTAAGTTTGAACTATAACCTTGAGGGCTGGGCAATTAATCCAAAGATCAACAAATGTGAAATTGTCAATTATTTGGGAGGGGTTTGAATCAAGATCCTGTCAGTAAAAACATGTGGTTTTGGGCCGAAGTCAGAGTTTGGAGGAAGAAATTTGAATATTATTTGTGTTAAATGGCACAGATTTAAAGTCTATAGTTTATGTTCATGAAAGCATTACTAAAATCCATTTTTGCTTTGTTTTTGGAAAGACCAAAAATCAAATAAAAAAGATTGATAAATATGAGAAAGTCTTGATTTTTTTAAATTTCCATATAGCCCAGCCAGTAGATGACATCTATCTGAATAAGGATCATATATTTTTTCAAGGATTTAAAGGTGTTCCCTACATGTTTTTTACTGGGACTATGGTGACGCAGATGATCCGTATTTGAATAATTTTATGAATATGATTTCTGTGTGAAAAAATAGATATTAGAAATAGATGGATATTAGAAAATTAGAACATTGATGTGACATGATTTAAAACTATTAGAATTACCTCCAAAAGCAACAGAAAGGGTATAAAGGGACAGTTCTTCCCTTTTTATAGTTCATTTTACGGTCTTTTTTACTATTTGTGTGCTACGTGAACTTCAAAAAAGACATTTAATGGCACATTTGAACACATTCTGAATATTCAAGATAATGCAATAAATGCTGTCAATCATTTAGGCTGATGTTAAACTATGATTGGGTTCTTATTTCCTTATAGATGTGAAGTTCAAGCTGAATGAGAAGACCGCCCACAGCAGTCTGGACCTCTTTAAGAAGAACACTGGTGTGATCTACCGAATCCTGGGACTGGACCCGACTCAGATGCAGGACAACCCCGAGCGCTTCCGAGACTGGGCCGTGGTGTTCGGGGACGAGAAGATTGGCGGCGGGAGGCACTACTGGGAGGTGACAGTCAAGAAGTCCCAGGAGTTTCGTATCGGAGTGGCAGAAGCGCTGATGTCCCGGGACGAGTGTGTGGGCACCAACAGTTCCTCCTGGGTTTTCGGCTACGCCCAGAGGCGGTGGTTTTTCATGATGAACAAGAAAACGGTACCTGTGACGCTGGTGGGAAAGCCTGACCGAGTGGGAATCCTGCTCGACTATGAAAAAGGTGTGTTAGCGCTGGTGGATGTGGAGAAGGGAAATGTTATTCACAGCATTAAAGCCAGATTTATGGGTCCTTTGTGCCCCGCCTTTGGACTGTGGGATGGAGAACTCCTCACGCACAGCGACCTGGAGGAACCGGCAAGCCTCAAGTAAAGATGTCTGCACCGCGGAGCATAACATGTGTCCAGAAGAAGCAACAGTGTGTTATTGTAGAGGTGGGAAGTTTGATGAAAAGTGGATCATATAAAGAGTGTTGTTTTGGCGTGAGATGTGATCTTGGGTCCACGACAAGACAAAATGAGATTTTGACATGGTTAATAGATAAATGACTGTTCAGTTCATTAGGACTTCTCAAAGGGCCATAACTCACCAGCGTTAACCTTTTTTGTTTTGTCTGTGCCAAAAGTAAATGCATAGGAAAACAATCTCACGTCTTTGTTCTCCAAATTTGTGCAAAATCTATCAATAATTTAGAAGGTGAACTATATGAGTTTTCTGATGTTATTGTTTTGCCTATAATATTTCACAGTATGGCATTCAACTTGTCTATCTTGGATTTATTTAATTACTTGTTTTTTTTTTAATACTTTCGAAACACAACCAGACCGCCTCTCCACAGATCTAACCTGTAACTTGACCTGTTGGCATCACCTGCTTGTCTCAGTGGAAATGTTTAATACTAAAGATAGACTGACATTTACACATTTTTCAGTTTGTAGTAACATAAGGCAGTGGATGAATTTGTAGTAGTCAAATTAAATGATATATTTTGTGGGAAATGATCCAAATATCGGTCTATCATACTGTGCAACATTTGTATTAAAACAATAACATCGTCATGCGGTTAAGTTGCATAGCTATCCTAAAAAAAAAAATATTGTAAAAAGAGCTGATTAACATAAAACGAGATATTCCTACACCTTTTTAATCACAATTCCTGATGGATTGCCATAATATCATCTGAATATTGCCATTGAGACGTTGTTATTTTTCAGTTTAACCCTCTCCTATGTTATCCTGGCCTTATGGAGTAGAACATGAGCGAGGATGATCTTACCGACAAGTGAATGATCAAGAACAATAATATGAATACCACTTTCATACTTGCATATTTCAACGGGTGCTTTTGTGTACTTCGTATATTATGTTTTTGTTTATCTGAGTTACTCAAGTGTGGTGTGTTTTGGGAAGATTAATTGTGCTTTCATACTATGCCATTATCTGTATTATAACAATAAATTCATATGTACCTTAATACGAACAATAAATAATGTGACAGAAGTGGAATTGTTTTGGTGTTTATTTGTATCTCACATATTTAGAGTAAAAGTCTGACTCTGCAGTGGTGTTTAAGTCATTGAGTGGGGATCAGATATATACCACTCTAAATATAACAATGACTGCATGGATATTGCTCACTAGAGAGCACTTTGACATTTGAATCTACTCTGAACATGATCATCTTTGTTTCATCTCTGATACATTTTAACTATACATATATTTACATTTATTACACAAATTGTATACATTGTCTGAACAAAAGGGGGATGAAAGCTATTTACAAGAACAGATATCAACACAAATCTATAAAATATATGTTTTGACTTAATCTCATGTAATATTTTAGTATAATAGTATAAATAAAACTAATTTCACTGATGTATTAATGTATATTGTTAAACAACACTCTTAATAGTGTCCAGTGTGTTTTTGGCCTCGTCCGTTTCAGTGATTTTGTAGCTGTTGTAAAGCTGTTGATAATCCTGAAGGAGTGACACGATAACGTCGTGTCCAAACTGCATGGCATCGTCGATAGCTGTGTTCCCCCACCTGAGAAAATTAGGCTTATATTACTTTCTTTTAGCATACATTTGAGGCTGTACCTTATCGGAGCACCTGTTCAGCACTTTGCACTTTTAAAATGAGCTATAGAAATAAAGTTATGGATAATGTGGATCAGACTATCTTCTGATGCCGCATTAACCATTTTGAGAACATGTTTTTATTAACTTTAAAATGTTTGGCTGTTGTTTTTCTTGAATGCATGCCTTAATTGATCTGATATATCTTGCTTTTATAATTGTCCATCGTTGCATATTGCACCGAATCACCAAAGCAAGTTCCCAGTATCTTTTAGGAAATGTTCATAATGTGTTGAAGTTGTTTTAAGGAAAGTAATCAGATATTACAGAGACTATTCCCCTGGTCTGACCTGTCTTTGCTGAACGGATTCACTTTGCAGATTTCTGTGAGGAAGATTACAGCTTCAACTTGACCTGATGACCAAGAGAAAATGTGAATGTAGAAATCAGAAATCAGGCATTTTCACATAAACTATTAAACATCTTTAAAAAAAAAAAATATATATATATATATATATATATATAACAACAAAATTACCCTCTGCGGCTGCAATATGAAGAGCGGTGCGAGAGTCATAGTCGGTCAGGTCCATGTTCACTTCTGAAAGGGCAAACCTGAAAACAGCCAACAGAAACTTTACTCAAATGTTGTGTTTTTCCCCCTTTCACTGCAACTGCAACGTTATTTATGAAACACTAAATAAAACCATTCAAACCAGTATAAAATAGAATTAAATAAATAAACAAAAGCCAAAGTGAACGCTTGTATTTTGATAAGTGACTAAGAACCTGGGACAGAAGAGGCCAGATGAGGAAAGGAAGCTTGTTCCATATAATACCATCTAAAATATTACAAATTACTCCAAATACAAAAACAAAGAACAATTTTCAGTTAAAATTACACTATTTGACCTTTCATTCAAGAAGATGCTTTGTCAATGACTAGTTTATAGTATCAAAAAACATTTTTACATCACCTTCTCATCATATTCATGTCGCCACTGTAGGCTGCAAACATCAGGCTGACCACTAACTTGTTCTGGTAAATAGAAAAGAGCCATTCCGAATATTATGTTAAGTAATAAAGTATCAGAAATATTTTAGGACTCACAGGATCCTCGTCTGATTTTCTGCGTGGATCGTGTTTCTTGGTGAAGTGTCGCAGATTGTCATAATTGTGGAAATTGAAGTGAGAGACAAGTTCCTGAGAAGAGACAAAATACAGAAATGTTAAGATATTTTATTTATTTTTTCTTATATTTTAACCATTAATTCACATTAATTTGAGTTATATCCAATGTCCATAAAACGAGTGTACTAGCTTCTGTTTTCTTTAAAATGCTTCACTCCCTACAGTTGCCAGCAGAGGGCGTTAGACAACATGTCACCATGCCCACAATAAATAAATAAATAAATAAATAAATAGTTAGTTAGTTAGTTAGTTAATTAGTCAGTTAAAATTCTTAGTTGTCAAAATGGTACTAATAAACCAAACATTGTAAAGTGTAATAAGGAGATATTCAGCTTACTTGACAGAAGTGAATGCTACGGACACTGTTCCCAAGTCGGTCCAAAGGCGGCGACCAGCACATCACTCCCATGACATTAGGAACGACCAGCAGAACCGCTCCAGACACGCCAGACTTAGCCGGCAACCCGACCTACACAACGAGAGAGAAATGAGCCAATAACCTCAGACTTGGACAGTTCCTCTTAAACTTTTCACACCAAAATATTCATCTGAGTCCCACCAGATCTAAACCAGGTCAATAACAGGACTAGATCAGGCATAAACAAGGGCTAAACCAGGTCTAAAATTGGACCACACCATTGCTACAAACATTTAAAGCAAGGACTAACCCAAAGAAAGAAACATTTCAATAAAATTGACTCTAAATTATCTAACATAAGATAAATACTCTGAAATGTGGCTAATGTTTGTGAAAATTCTCTGGCAAGCCACAATGTTATTCAGGGCCGGCCCAGCCTATAAGCGAACTAAGCAGCCGCGTAGGGCCCCGAGGCGTTAATAGGGCCCCCAATCTGGCAACCCGTCTTATGCGAAGTGCAAGCGCAGCGGGCGCCACTAGTGTAGTAGCGCTGCTGGCGCGGCAGCTGTTGTTGTTGTTGTTGTTGTTGTTGTTGTTGTTGTTGTTGTTGTTGTTGTTTTATGGCGGTTGGCATCCAAGTGTTGCATTACCGCCAGACTTTATTCCTCAGACTTTTCGTAGTCCTCAGACTGTCGTAGTCCGTAAAAGTACTCCTTCCATTGCTTTGGTGTTACAAAGCCCATGAGGTCATGATGCGCGGCAGCGCACACAGCGGTAACATATAACGCACAAACCGCATTTATTTGTAATGACAATCTGGCAACCAAGACACCAAACCTGCGCTGATTGGTCAACTTCATTGTGCGCGAGCAGAACGAGAGCAAAACATAAATACAACACAACGTGGTCCTCATGTCCAGAGGAATATATCTCCCGGTGCCGAAAAACGAAAGAAGAAACTTCTCGACGATGTAAAGAAACTGCAAACTCAACAACACTCTCCAGGTATTGAATTTATCTTACAAAGAGACGGTTAATGCTGCTGTTTGAAACAACACGATTCTGTCACGTTAGTTCGCTCAGGCTGGAGGCGACGAGAGCTCTGCCCCGCGCACAATATGTGTCTGAATGAAAGATAATAAGCTTAACATTTACACCAGCTGAGGCCGGGGAGGGGCGTCTATGGCCCGGTCACTAAGAGGCGGAGATCCGGTCCGGACGAGCGCCGTCTCGTCCAGAACCTCTGACGTGAGACTTTGGAGTGAACAGTGTGCGGCCCCTGTCCCGGGCCCCTGTCCCTGTCCCTGTCCCGGGCCCCTGTCCCGGGCCCCTGTGCAGCCTCAGTCAGAGATGAGCGGGTTTGAGTTTGCGTCCCTCTCTCTCACATCACCATGTGTGAGATCAATCGTGACTCGTGATGTCTGTTTTACTTTGACTTCTTAACGTGCAATAAGAGGAACGTAAAATGTGTGCATGTCAGGTCCATCAGCCAATCACATCGCAGTACTGTTTCATGCAGGAGTCCAGTGTGTGGTGTTCTGATCAGAACAAACATTTATATTGTAATTCACTTTTAACAGAGGAATAAAACATTTCAATTTATTTAAAAAGCATCATTAGACTATTTGTTATAAATTATAATAAATTGATAGTGAAAAATAACCAGACATATTATGATTACGTCTGTTATAGAATAATACTGTATATTTTTATATAAAAGTGGCAAAGTTGCAGAAACGCAGTCTCTTCATTATAGCGAGGTTTGGACCTTCACTTCTCGTTCTGTTCATTCTCTGGGAATAACATGTTTGCACCGTTTTATCAGTGTTAATTGTTAATCAAGCAATGCTTATGCCATTTTTTTAATTTAATATAACTTGTTTTGTCACTTTGGCAAGAAGGAACAGTTGGGAGCTGTAAAAGATAAATTAGTAAGGATAACTATTACTTTTACATTTTCAGTTAAAATGAATCAATTTGACCATAATTATTTTTCATAGCCAATATTGTATTGAGTAATTAAGTACACTAATAACTGGCTTTAGTCATTTTCTCCTGGCACAGTTTCATCACATCTTCATTTTATTGCATTACAACCTCAACATTTGACTCTTACTTTAGCCGGCTGGACCACATTAAAATGCACCAGAAGACCCAAAAAAGGTCTGAAAATCTCCCCCAGACCCCCCCCCCTGTTCATTAATTTAAACTGCTAATGTGGCTGTCGACCCTTAACGCCCACAAATACGCCCAAAAACATATCTGGGACGTGTGTTATTTGTACAGGGAGTAGAGGTGATGTCAGCGGAATACCAAGTTGCATTGTGGGATTTAAGTTATCAATATTTGAGCTTGTGAGGTGCTGAGAATAAACTAACTGGCAAACAGATGCCCTGGAGTTTTGGTGCGCTTTGTTTGCGTTGAAGAAAGTTCCCATATGTGAATTGTTCACTGACAATGGCAATAAAACTGATTCTGATGACGTGGTGAGGGGCCCCCAAAAATGTTTTCGCTTAGGGCCCCCTGAAGGCTTGGGCCGGCCCTGATGTTATTAAGTATCATTATAGCCAAGCCATGGTAGCTAAAGGGAGTGAACATTAAAGCTGAAATCTTACTTGGACAGTGTCGGCTTGTGTTAATGTCAAGCCTGGCAGATATTTTATGTTTGTATCAGATGGATTCTTACATGGAAAGCGAACTGTCCAGAGAAGTCGTACATGCCGCAGGAATGCATCAGGCTCAGCGTGTTTCGGACGGCCTCTGCACTCAACACACGCTCGCCGGTGATCGGACAGATGCCCCCATTGGCCAGAGTGGCAGCCATGACACTTCCAGACTCACAGGTTATTTCAATAGAGCACAGCTGAAATCATAAGAAATGCTTTAGTATTATTTATAGACTAAACTATTATTCATAAAAAACAATGTATTGAATTTAGTAGTTTTTAGTTTTTCAATCTAGACCCGCAGTCGCACACAATGATGGTAAGCATTAAAATGGGGCTTTTTGTGGCCATTTTGCATCAAAGACCTCGACAAATTTGACAAAGACAAAACGACACACTCCGGGCCCCTGGAAGTGATTGACAGAGTGATGAAGCAATCATAAAACCGATGGTCGATATCCTGTCAATAGACCTTTAGTTGTTCACCTCGAGGCTCAAGTCCAGGCTAAAAAAAAAAAAATTAAATTTTAGGAATGCCTAAAATGTTAAGTTACACTATTGTGAATATGACTTTAAGGATTGTGCTTTTGAACTGTAAAATGCAGGGAAAGTCCAACCAGGGACAGATGTTTAGAACTAGTTTATGATTCGTCACTGAAAAGAACGACATAACTGCACGGCTCTGTTTGAGTTTGGCCTGAAATGTGGCGAATGAGGGAGTCGTGACCCAACTAGACATCATCAAACACATTCATATGATTATAAATGACAGA
>NW_027315801.1:10237214-10259714 GCF_026437365.1 Eucyclogobius newberryi | reverse complement strand
CAAGTGTCCCAGTGCATTCACATTTACAGGGAAAAGACATACATAACCGAATAGGATTGAAAATAGATTTAGATGTATTGGCGCTGCAGTGAAGACTAATTCTCTAATAAAACATTTAAAATGACAGCTTTTGTATCAGAACTTTAGGCCTATGGTTAAAGACAAAAAAATCATTTTCTGTTTGTTTAAATACACAGAGTTGTAAAATAATGTTATATAATTCGAAGAAGCATGTGGTTTAAATATAAACATGTAAATACTTCTCCTCCTTGCTCCATTCTCTATTCGTGTATCAGCGTCTTATTTTTGACTAAACATTTCAGATAAATGTATCTACAAAAAACATAATTTAGTCACAATATACTAGAAACTTTTTTGTTGTCGTTATAACTCTTAATGGTATAAAATATAGTGTTCTTTGTGCTCTAACCTCTCTAGTGTAAACTTTTCTTATGCTCAAATAAATTCATAATGATCCAAACTTCAGATTATTAATGATCTGCATCAGCCTGGCGTCTATAGCTGATCTCCTCCATGCTGATTGGTATTGATTATGACTCACGGTGAGACACTGGTAACTGCTGTCACAACATGAGGGCTTGGAAACTGTGACTTGAATATAAAAGGGTGTCATAAGAAAAAAAACATTTTCCACAACTAAAGTCCTATGTAATAGTATCTTGATGATCTTTCATATTTGGTCAAAATGGAGAGCTAGATGTAGCATTATTGCTTTCTTCAGTTCAATGTGTTCATTTTACGTTCACAGAATGAGGCGATACAAAATCCAGCATCCAAATGTTAACCAGTGGCTCGTCCAGCTCAACCCTGACCAGCGCTGAATGGTGTGATGGGTGATATCATCCTGAAGGGGGCAGTAAAAATAATATTTGTAAACTCAAGATAACAACAAATTACACTTACTGAGGACTAATGAAGGAATTCAGTGAATAAATATAGTATGGTTAAAAATTGAAAGTATTTCAGTAAATAGATGCACCACAAACCTTACAGATTTACAAATGTGTGAATTAGTTTCTCTACAGAACCTAAATTAATGGCATGACCGGATTTATGAGCACTAGGGAATATACATTACTTATATGGACATGGGCCTGTATCTGTACATATGTAAGCCTGAGGGAGTGTCACTAGTGCACATGCTTAGACCTTTGGGGATGTGCAATAACTAATGCACTAATGTAGGCTTACGTCATGCGCAATATTTATCTGCCTATTTATTTATTTATTTATTGCAGTTTATCATGGTTAATTTGTCCTACTGCAATGGTTTATTTGAATGATTTATGATATGTGAGCGTAAGGCTGCTGTGTGTACACGAAGGTTGTGCTGGTCTCAGTTCCTAATACAAATATCACTAAAACACATTAAAAAGGGTTAGGGTTACCCTAACCCTTTGTTCTGATACAAACGATCATGCACATACTGTAATTCAAGAGTTTCTTCCTCAAATCACTAGTGTTTGAACAGTATTGACTGAATCGTTTCGAGTTGAATCTTCCAAACAATGTCTAAAGCTCACCTCATCCTCCTCCATAAAGTCCACACTGGAGTTAAACACAGAGCCCAGGTACGTCATGTGAAGTACGGCCAAAACACTGAAAGCCAAGTTTATAATATGCACCCAGAGGCTCTGCAGAAACAAAACATTTGATTTTGAATGTTTTTTTCCCTGCTGCTTTATAGGGAAATGATTTCAGAAAGAGCAGCTACGAATTTACAAAAATCCCCTAACTATAATATCATTAATCATCATAATTACTTTATGTAGAAGAAAATAACCAAACTTACGACGGCGTATAAGGGTCAACTAAGGGGAAAAAAATGCGCTGCACTACGAGAATAAAGTCATTAATTAATGAGAAAAAAGACGTTAATTAATGAGAAAAAAGTCGTAGTTCAGGTGCCGATTCAAAGTGACGTGAGCAGTTCACTTTCAGCCCCACGGTCAGGACGCACAAGAACGGGCTTGGATGAGTTGACAGTTTAGAACTACATAAAAGCCTGAAATAGATGTTAAAGTGTTTCCTGACCTTTAAAACGATGTCTTACGTGTGTTTATTACAAGACAAGACACTGCGTTTAGCAGCACCTTTCCTGTTCCGCATCATTCACAAACTGTTGGATAAAGGCTTTACTTTCTCCATGATGGACCCGTAATGCATCATGGGCTCAAACAGCAGCCGTGCTCCGCGCCACAGCTGCCCGCAGACAGGAGGAGCAGCCTCGCTGTTATATTCACACGTTCTCTGGGTTCTCTGCTCCTCTAAGTTGATTGTCTACGTGGGCACTTTGCTCAGTCACTATTCTCACGTGCTCATTGTGTGCACTTAAGTTTTATGCCCGGATTCTAACCTTTTGTGATCCTTTGGACAAACTCAGTAAAACACACAGAACACAAACATCCGTCTGCGCTTCCTCTCAGCTCCTGACGCCCAGATCGTGTTTGGCACAGCCTAAAAGCAATATGTTTTACGCACACGCATCATCCATACATCATCCATACATCATCCAGATGCATCATCCATACATCATCCATAAATCATCCAGATGCATCATCCATACATCATCCAGATGCATCATCCATACATCATCCATACATCATCCACACATCATCCAGATGCATCATCCACACATCATCCAGATGCATCATCCATACATCATCCATACATCATCCAGATGCATCATCCATACATCATCCAGATGCATCATCCATACATCATCCATACATCATCCAGATGCATCATCCATAAATCATCCATACATCATCCACACATCATCCAGATGCATCATCCACACATCATCCATACACCATCCAGATGCATCATCCATACACCATCCAGATGCATCATCCATACATCATCCATACATCATCCACACATCATCCAGATGCATCATCCATACATCATCCATACATCATCCATACATCATCCAGATGCATCATCCATACATCATCCATACATCATCCATACATCATCCAGATGCATCATCCATACATCATCCATACATCATCCATACATCATTCACACATCATCCAGATGCATCATCCATACATCATCCATACATCATCCATACATCATCCAGATGCATCATCCATACATCATCCATACATCATCCAGATGCATCATCCAGATGCATCATCCATACATCATCCATACATCATCCACACATCATCCAGATGCATCATCCACACATCATCCAGATGCATCATCCATACATCATCCATACATCATCCACACATCATCCAGATGCATCATCCATAAATCATCCATACATCATCCAGATGCATCATCCATAAATCATCCATACATCATCCATACATCATCCACACATCATCCAGATGCATCATCCATACACCATCCAGATGCATCATCCATACATCATCCATACATCATCCAGATGCATCATCCATAAATCATCCATACATCATCCACACATCATCCAGATGCATCATCCATACATCATCCATACACCATCCAGATGCATCATCCATACATCATCCATACATCATCCATACATCATCCACACATCATCCAGATGCATCATCCAGATGCATCATCCATACATCATCCATACATCATCCATACATCATCCAGATGCATCATCCATACATCATCCATACATCATCCATACATCATCCAGATGCATCATCCATACATCATCCATACATCATCCATACATCATTCACACATCATCCAGATGCATCATCCATACATCATCCATACATCATCCATACATCATCCAGATGCATCATCCATACATCATCCATACATCATCCAGATGCATCATCCATACATCATCCACACATCATCCAGATGCATCATCCACACATCATCCATACATCATCCAGATGCATCATCCATACATCATCCACACATCATCCAGATGCATCATCCACACATCATCCAGATGCATCATCCAGATACATCATCCATACATCATGGCATGAGCTCCAACACACGCGAGCACCAACACTGGAGTACGTCATGTTACAGGTCCAGGACCTGACATGTGACACTGCACCGGGGAAATGATTGTTTGTAATGTCTAAAAGACCCGCATTATAAAGATCGACATCTATTGTGGGCTTTTGTATTCACTTTTAACCAAGCGCCATTTGCGTCCTGGTGGTGGTGTGTTTGTGTAATGAAGACTCCACAGATGGATTGGACTCAGAGCAGATCAGCTTCAGAGCTTTAAACATACAAAACACAGCGCTGTTACTGGACTGTACCATTATGTAACACTGAGGGGGGAGCACGTTACATGGTGCTGAAAGTGAACCGCGTATCTGCCTTTATAGTCTTTAAATTATGAGATTTTTCTCGTTATTTAATGAGAAAAAAGGCATTAATCAATGACTTTTTTCTCGTTAATTAACAAGAAAAATCTCGTTAATTAACGAGAAAAAAGTCATTAATTAATGACTTTATTCTCGTAGTGCCCCGCATTTTTATTTTTTTGGTTGGCCCTTATACTCCGTCGTACAAACTAAACTAAACTCAAATAATGACAAAATTCAGTGTTTATACCAGGAATGCAAGTTAGTTTTTTTGTTTTTTAATTTACTGACATGTAAACTAAATAAATATTTTTTCTAAAAAACAGTGATAAATAACTTCTACTCTATACTACACGAACACAATGTAATGAACTGAACTGTACACAAAGGGGAAAAGCACCTACATTTTTGTTCTTGTGCAGGCAGTTTGGTTGGCACTTCCTTGATAATATACAGGCGTTAAGCACATCTGCAAGTCTTTTCCGTAATACTATAAAACACGGCAAAGCATAATATGAGACATTAAAGGTGTGAATAGAAAGGCAGCTTTGGGATCACACTCACCGTGTTCGACATATGTAATAAAACCAAGAGATAAGAGAACAGCACCAAGATGAAAACTTAAACCCTAAAATGAAATCAGTCATTGAAACACAAAATAAAACAAATTACTTTATGATAAATAAAAATAGTACTTACATGTAATAATGCACAAGCAGTGTATGTGATCATGACAGCAGTAAAGGTTCCAAATTTAAGAGCACTCTTAAAGACATCTGTGAATACAAAATAAGCTTTTGAATTTTGAATTACAGACATATGGATTAATCAAGTTTTATTTTTAATCTCTACAGAATTGTAGGATGAAATTATAAAGTATAAACAGTATATTATAAAATTGTGATCTGCACTAAATCAAAAACGTAAATGAAATCTAAATGTGTGTGAATGAAAGACGTTGTTTCTCACCGAGCAATGTAACTGTGACAAGTGTAAGATCTTAATGTTATATCAATGTAATGACATCATCACAACTGATCACAGTAAGTATGAGTGTAGATACTTACAGGTGTGCAGAAAGCTGGACATCGGCGTATTCCATGAGGTAACCACTTCCACTGTTGATCGAGGAAACTCAATGTTTAAAGGTTTCGACACTGCCAGATCCCTTTGTATTGACAAATATTAAAGCACATTTTATTTAGGAATACAATAATGTTTTGTTCCTGAGTGTGAAATGATTGTATTTACTGACCATTTTAAATTCTCTTTTTCTTCTGTAAAACCTGCCCCTGAGAGAGTAGCAGTAGTTTCACTCAAGTATCCAACAAAATAGTTGCTGAAGTGGAAGGACAGTGTGTTCTCATAAGCGAGGAGCCACCTAAAACAGAGTCAGAAATGAAAAATCATCCATTAATCAGGCCAAACAACATATTTACAACAATGACTTACTTTGTCACTGTCCCTCTGAGAAGCGGGTCAGAAGGAAAATACGTTAATAAGATAAAAGGAATTATTGATGTGCAAAAAAACAAGTGTGTGTTATATTTACCTAATCTTTCTCCTCTTTTTGCTGTCAATAAAACATTGTAGATGTTTATGGATTTTGCGGCTTAAAGAAATGTTATAAATTATGTCTCTCACCTTCGCAAAAGCTTGTCTCCGTAAACAGGGATAAAATAGGGGAAGAGGTATGGGGCCACACAGTTGGAAACACAAAGGCAAATTTGGCTTTTCACCCAGCTAAAAGATACTTTCAAAAGCCATGATAAGCTCTAAAAGAAAAGAGGGAAATGAGAATAATCTAAAAAATGTGTGGAAAATTACATAGTCTTGTGTCAAAAGTGAATTACCAGTTTACGGCCTTCTAAAGTTTCTTTGTAGCTATTGAAGCTGATCCAGGGACCAAAGACAATCGTGCCTACAAAGTAAATGTAACCCATGAACTCTATGGGTGATGGGACACTGGCAACAACCCCTCTGTCCAGATCAAAGGCAAGAGAAATTGCTTTCATGGCAACGACCATCTGTGAACCTACAGAGGAGATGCATGACGGTTATACAATGTGTGCAATAAATGTGGTTTGTTCAACACTCAATGTGCTAAATTGATTCCTGCCATACCTCTCATTTTGTGCCAATTGGTTGCATCCATCATGTGCAGCTCCCTAAGGAAAGAAAACAATGGAAACACAATGTCATAGATGCTTAGCAATGACAATGACAGCCAACTTTCATCTGTGTTTCTTACCCCAGAAGGAGGTAGATAAGAACAGTGATGGAAAGAAATGTGCCTCTCATAGTTGAATGTCGGCACAAAAATAGGAAGAGGTAGCAGAGAAGGCTAAGCAACACCACCCAGATCATATGAAGCTCAAAGAACAGGTAAAGCGTGTAAAAGCCTGCTGCCACGGTACTGAGGTGCTTGACGAAGGAGGGGAGACCTGGCCAAAGAAACAAGTTAAACAACAGTCAGAAATAAAGGAACAAATAGGGCCTCGACTGCACTTACCCAACATCCAGAGAAGGCGACACAGCAAGCACATCAGCAGCAGCTGCCATACCTGCTCCAGGCCCTGCTGAGCTGTGGGCAGCAGGCAGCCCTGAGCAAGCTCCTCAAAGAACTTCTGTCGACTAAAAACACCCATCCCTGGATTCCACGAGAGTAAGAAATCCATGTTAGAGCAAATATGACAAGAAAATGCTTATTTCTGCAAGTACAGAGGATGAAAACAGCAGGTGATGCACATCCACAAATGCCCTTCTGTTTATTCCCACGAGAGAGACAACTTGAGCTCAGCAGTAATATACAGCCTGCAGAAGTCCCACGTACTAATATGTACTCTCAATTTTAAGCAGGAAAATAGGTCAATATGACTATTACAATACAAATGCCACTACTGTTTCAGTCTTGCCATTTGCATGATAAATACCCTTAATAAGCGATGGCCCATTTGTTCCACAGTACATTCTAAATGTCGCCCTATTGACCGAATTGAGCCAAAACCAAAGTAAATGATACAGTCATTGCATAGCACTTATACTTAGAAAAACAGTGAGACTCATAATGTTAGCCAAAGCGCAGTCAGCCGGATTTGTAGTCAAAGCTCTCCCAGCCCCCCACGTCCCAGGCAGTGGAATGAGCGCCTCGCGCGCGGTTCTTTCAGAGGACACAGACTCACCGTCAAAGCCGCGGCTCTGGGCTCCTCACGACGCTCTCCTGCTCCTTGTTTCTTGCTTGTTTTGTGCTTCACCGTCGGGCTTTACTCGATGCAGAGGATGCTTATCTCGATGCCTCCCATAGTCTCAGCATCAGCACCACTGGCCAGTAACCTACAGCGCCATGCGTATACGTGGCGACCAATCAGATCGCTCTGCACTCTGCCAAAGCCAATGAACTGCGTCGATGGTTATGAGTGACATTTGATCTGGCCAATCGCGGCTTGGGTTTTCAGGCGCACGAGACCAATAGGATGTGTACACCGTGCAGCTGGAGCATGGAAACTGGATGGAGAAAGTCTGCGCAATGATGCAGTTAACCGTGATCACCCTGTACCGCCTTATTAATACACTAATTAGACAATATTGGTCAGTACATTTTTCGTCCATAAACAGTTATTATTTTATTTTACTTCATCCACTTAGGCTATAAAATACATGATTAAATAACAGTCATAAGATATAATAGGCCTGTATTTTTTCTTTATTACAAAATATAAAGACAAAAGGTTCATAATATGAGGGCAATTGTATATGTAAACATTAAAATAGCAGCAACTTTTTCATGCAATGCCATGTAGTTATGAACATCGAACAAACATGGTCAAACATATTATTAAACCAAAATAACCGTAAATCTAACAAAATATAGACTTACATCTTTAGTAACAACAAACATGAATGTTTGAACATGAATATGAACATACATTCAATAGTTTTATACAGATGTCCCTTTTCAGCTCAAGGTAGTGAATAAGTAAAGTCATTTTGTATCAGGTTTTTGCATCTACAAAAGTGTCACTTAGAATATATTCTAAGTTTCTTTCCACATCGAGCATTGCAGATGTGAGGAACTGTGGTGAGAACATCTGCAGTTCGGGTGGCAGTTTAGGAGTCTGGGCAGATGATCTAAACCTAACAATCTTCTGAAGCTGAACAAAGTAAAAAAAAACGTCTCCTTTTTTTAACTTAAGGCATTTTTTTCTATTTACAAACAGCTGTGCCAAAGTGCTTAACACAGTCAGTGCTCGACACTGAACAAACCAACCCCAAAACAATTTAAAACAGCTTTTTCTTGACTCTAATCATTTCATTGTACACAAAGTACTTCACATCCTTCCAGGTACGTTTTTTCAGTGTAGGAGACTCCTGTGTTATGCACAACATGCATGCTTCTTTCCCAGGCATTCGTCGCAGAGCAATAAACGTGCCCATCCTTTTCTCCACTGCATGCTTTTCCTCCTCACTCCATGGCCTCTTTGTGTTCTTCTGTGCGTCTGATGGATAAATACAAATTTATGAATGGTAATTTTGCATAAATGTGACATTTGCAACAAGCAACTGCAGGTTACAATTATGGCTGCTCTGGGCCTAAAATGCCATGTTATAATTGTAGCAACATGGAACAATGTCCAAGGTTTAAATTGTTTGGTGGTGGGATGGTTAAGGCATCAGCACACATGCCATTGACAATTTACTGCGCGTTTCCCTTTTCTCTCATCCTCATTTCACACTCAGCTGTCGGTCTAATAAAGTTTATGGTCCAAAAAAAAAGTATTTGATTTATTTAACTGAACTCAGGTCTGATTGGTTTGAATCCCTGCCATCACAGGTGCACACTGGGAGGAGGGATTCAAACCAATCAAAATAAGTCTTTTCCATCTGAGGGAAATGCATATACATTAGCTGTAACAGATAATATAAAGTTAAATCATAGGTCATCTAACATTTTAGAGATTTTTAAAACATTTTTTTAATGAGTTTAAAAAATATTTTAAAGTCAGTTTGATGTAGTATAACATTATTGGCTTAAGTTATTAAATGTGTGAGAATTTCTTGTCAGGCCAATAACTTATCCTATTGTCAGCTGTCACTGTTCATCTCACCGTCAGTGCACGTGTTCAAGCGTCTCTTTCTGGCTGGTTTACACCCTCCTGTCCCATCTCCATCAGACAGTTCAGACTCTAAAACACAAATAACATAATTTCTTTTAAATATTTGTTAATTGCGCATTCCTTCACCCAAAACTACTCAGCATCAGGACGCTTCTTTTGGCGTCTCTTTCTGGATGCTTTCATGGACGGCTGCCCCAGGACAGATTCCTCTCTGGCTCCATCCAAGTTTGATCACAAATTACATAAGCAACTTCTTTTAAATGTTTTTGTACATTTCTTTGAGCATTATTTTACCCAAGAGCTAAATTATGGAATAAAACATTTTCCTAACTCAATATTTCTCCATCTATTCAGGCCAGACCTCCCAAACTAACCATCCAACCTAACTCGGCTCCCAGCAGTACAATTAAATGGATCTCATAAGTAGTAAACCCTCAAAATTAAATAAAATTAGGTTTATTTAGTGGTTTATTGTGTCATCTGACCCAAATTCACTAAAAAGATAGAGAAGAAGTTTTTAAATGGAGATTTAATAGTGTAATTTTTAAATTGAATCTTGAAATCTCGTGACGCTCATGTTTTGTGACCTCCAGCTGTACTAAAACATCCCTCAAGGTTGTAAACTTAACACAATTAAAAAAAGTACCATCAGAGCGTTTCTTCACGTGCAGCTTTGTTGGTCGTTTATTGGACGGCTGCTCCAGGATAGTTTCCTCTCCATCAGATTGTTCAGACACTGAACACAAAGACATACATTATTACTAATTATTCTTATGTCAGATCTTCACAGTGGTTCACTTTATTCAAATATCCAGTGCAATGTTGTGCTACACTTGTGGTACAATGTTGCAGCTATGATTGGACATGGATGCAGTTACATACTGGAGAGGTGGTCCTCTTCGCGCTCTTCTTCCAACACCATCTTGTCTGTAGAAAAGAGAACAAGTCAGAAGTCATAGGATATGTATAGACATTTTAATTTTGACAGTACAAACCAGAGACTGCTGAATCCAGGGTCTGAAGATTGTTTCCTTTAAGGGCCTCAGCTCCACCTTCCATGGCAAATAAAAGCTTTCCAACTTTAGCTACTTGCAAGATTTTATCAGTCTGCCTGTAGTAGTTACAGTGTACTCTGATGTCATGGCCCATAAACTTTGCTACCTGCTCAAGCTCCAGGTCCAGGAGCTGGCACAATGTTGCCACATGCTTTTGTAATTTAGTGGATCTGAGCAGTTCTGGATTGTCTGCTTTACATTCAATGGAAAATTTCCTCAAACAGTCACAGCCATGGATATTTGTTGTTGTGCCGATTTTTGCAAACAAAAATGGATTGTCCTGACAAACCCCAACTTTGTCCCTGAGTGAAATCATAAAATTGATGGACACTTTAGTGAGCTGAAGAAACAGGACAGGTACTTTTCACCCTCTCTTTTCTCTCGTTACCATTCTAGTGAGCCTGTGGCTCAACATTTTCTCCACAGGTGACAGAGTCTCATAAATGTCCTGGTTAATTTGGTCTGTGTCAGCTTTCAGAAACATCTCTAGAGTTATCCGTGATGCTTCTCCTTCACGTTTCTTGTTGAAAACTATGACTTGAGCCAGAAGGCTTTCACTGAGTCGTTTGTAGGCCGACACTGTTACAGTTTGTCTTAGATCAGCTATGGCTTCTTCCTCAGTAGTCCTCTGATGATTCTGCAGGGCAACAATGCCTTGATTGACGGAACACTGTCATTTTTGTTCCATTTGTTTTGTTCCATGGAACTGTGGGCATTTGCAGAAACATAGTCTGACCACATTTTGTCAAGAAGCTCCTTAAACTTTTTTGTCTGTTTTTCAGTAGAAACATCTGACACCATGATGCAATGACCAATCCAAGCTTCAGTTGCTGCTTTGAGAGAAAAGCCTATTTTCACAGCGGTTGAAGGTTTTCCATACCCGCTCTTGTCTTCATTGAAGTGTGACACTTTTCTAGCTGCTGCTATTGCGAAATGAAAGTTGGTTGGATTACATACATCTTTGAGTCCACAAATTGTTTTGTCAATTTGTTTAGCTGCCAACACAAAACGGCCAAGTTCCCTCAGTTTCTGTGCAATATACCGATGCTGAGATTGTTCACGTCCTTTTCGAGCATACATTGAATCTCCAAATTTACATATCATCTCATCACTTCGAACCTCAGCGGTGATACTGTCTAGCGACATGTTTTGGATGACGTTCTGGACTCCTTCAGATGATTTTTGCATTGGAAGAAGTTTGGAAGAGACAGCTTGGACAGCTTATCATGACTCCATAAGTCTCCTTTTTTAAACATGGCAAAGCAGTGCTGACATGGCAAATAGTCATTAACAGATGCATTTGCAGAGGGCTGTTTCCATGTTACAATCTCTCCTTTACCATCCTTAAGCACTTCCTTGGTTATGTTGCCAATCTCCCTTATTTCTCAGAGTCTCTAGGAGTTTCTTCCTTTCTTTGGAGCCTGTTGGGAAGCTGAATGCATGTGCAACATCACTTTCATCCATGTGCTTCATATGCAGATGCCGGGCCATTTTTACATTTGACTTTTTGTAGTAAACACAGTAATGAGCTTTGTTCCACACTCTTTTACCATTTTTCTTTTGGCAGCTTTTAAGTCTCATTTCAGTGATCTCTGTATTGCGCACAAGGCGATTTTTTGAATAGGTTTTTGATGACTGACTGATCAACTGTGTTGGCTTTGGTTTTGACTCACACGACAGGCTGGAGCAGTTTGAGACATTGCTGCAGGATGAAGAGCTTGGACTTGCTGGAGGCTTGTACTCGTCGTCACTACAGCTTGTCTGAATGTCTGAAGGAGCCTCTTGATGAGGTGAACTCACTGCGAAATCAGGTGGATCCCTCTCCGGGGTTTTAACCTGCAACATATAAATTTTAACCTATTAGCTCTTTTCTCAAAGCAGTTACAAATTAATGTTTGATTATAATAAGGTCAGAAGTGTGCAGGGCACGTGCACTGTGGAGCCACAAGTTCTCAAGATAAGTGATCAAATATAAATGACACATGCAGTGCCGGGATAGTGTTTATTAATTGGATACTTTCCTAAGCTAGTGTTTATTTGCAACTGATTATGACTTGTCAGTAAAAATAAATAAATAAATAAATAAATAAATATATATATATATATATATATATATATATATATATATATATATATATATATATATATATATATATATATATATATATATATATCCGGCGCGGTCAAATAGCCCTGCAGTTTCAGGAGCCGCGGCACAAAATAACATAGCAGTTTTGGCCGTGCACCGCGGCTCTGTAGACACTCCCCTAAAGAACAGTCATAAGACATAATAGGCCTGTATTTTTTCTTTATTACAAAATATAAAGACAAAAGATTCAGAATATGAGGGCAATTGTATAATGTAAACATTAAAATAGCAGCAACTTTTTCGTGCAATGCCATGTAGTTATGAACATCGAACAAACATATTTTTAAACCAAAATAACCGTAAATCTAAGATATAGACTTACATCTTTAGTAACAACCACCAACATTAATATGAACATACATTCAATAGTTTTATGCAGATGTCCCTTTTCAGCTCAAGGTAAGTCATTTTGTATCAGGTTTTTGCATCTACAAAAGTGTCACTTAGAATATATTCAAAGTTTCTTTCCACATTGAGCATTGCAGATGTGAGGAACTGTGGTGAGAACATCTGCAGTTCGGGTGGCAGTTTAGGAGTCTGGGGCAGGTGTGGCTGGATGAAATCTTTGGGGTAATTTGGAAATGGTGAATCCCAGGGGCCTTTCTTAACTTTAGCGAGGATGGGCTCTGGTGAAGGGGGCCGGGACCCATGAACATAAGGGCGCTTGCGAGATGCTTGCACTGTTGGCGAGGGGCTGACTTTCTTGACAATTGAAGTTCTTTTCGGAGATTTAAAGATCTGATCCAGTATTTGAGGTGTGGTTTGGGAATCTAACTTAGGCAGAAGTTGCATTTGGGTTTGAAGATTTGACTTAGGCAGAATATTTGGTGGGGTTTTAAGCTCCTGCTTGGCCATTACTTGGTCCCGTTTTGCAGTAAAAGTTACAAGTCGTGGTGCTTGTGATTCCATGCTCTCACTTTTGCTGATATAAGTCATGAACTCTTGTATGACGTTAGTTGGTAGTGGCTTGGAAGAAGACAAAATTACTTTTGATTGGTCCATTTTCTGAAAGGGTTCTCCAGGAGTCTGCTTTTGTGACTGGGCAACATATATAAAAGGCATTACCAGGTTGGGTGTTAAGGCATTTGTAGAAGTTGTCAAAACATCAGTTTTGCTGGATGTTTTTGACACTGACTTGGCTGTCATGCCTGTAGTGGAAGCCATAATAAGAGGAGCAGGAGCCGTAGTTATAATACGAGCAGTAATAGGAACAGCAGCTGTAGTAGTTGTAATAGGAGCAGTAGGAGCGGTAATAGGAGCGAGAGGAGCAGTAATAGGAGCGGAAATAGGAGCAGTAATAGGAGCAGTAATAGGAGCGGAAATAGGAGCGGGAGGAGCAGTAATAGAAGCGGAAATAGGAGTGGGAGGAGCAGTAATAGGAGTGGGAGGAGCAGTAATTGGAGCGGTAATAGGAGTGGGAGGAGCAGTAATAGGAGCGGTAATAGGAGTGGGAGGAGCGGTAATAGGAGTGGGAGGAGTAGTAATAGGAGCGGTAATAGGAGTGGGAGTAGCAGTAATAGGAGCGGTAATAGGAGTGGGAGGAGCAGTAATAGGAGCGGTAATAGGAGTGGGAGGAGCGGTAATAGGAGTGGGAGGAGTAGTAATAGGAGCGGTAATAGGAGTGGGAGTAGCAGTAATAGGAGCGGAAATAGGAGCGGGAGGAGCAGTAATAGGAGTGGCAGGAGCAGTAACTGGAGCTGAAGGAGCAGTAGTAGGAGCAGCAGTAGTATAGGTGTTTGCACAAGCTGCAGTAGTTCGGATCGCCTTGCAAGTTGGGACGCTGTCAATCCTGTGAAGACGCAGTCTTTTTCTCTTTTCTGTAAGGTTGTCGGGCCTATTTTTGGTTAAAAAGGACTTAAATGCTGCCAGAAGGCCTGGTTTCCGTGGTTTAAAGGTAATGGCTGGTGCTTCTTTGTGTAGATTGTCTGCTGATGGCTCAGCTTGTTCTTGTGCTGCTGCTATGGAGTCCATGGTCAGGCTGGAGTTTAGCAACACTGCTTCATCAACATCATCATCACTGTCACTTAAATGTAGCATAGGACATTCTGAAAATTCATCCAAATCATTGTCTGGTGTTTCAGCTTCTTCAATAGAAGTTTCAGTTGAAATCTGCGGCTGGGCTACGACATGATTATGCCTCTTACAAAACATTGTACCACACTGTGTGCACTTCCTGTTGTCACGAACGTGCAAAAGCTTATGTCGCTTCAGGCTATGGTTGGTAGGAAAAGATCGATTGCACATATTACATTGAAAAGAAGGGTCCTCAACATGAACTGGTTCGTCTATAAATTCACTTTTTTCCACAATGTCAGACACTGGGGGCAGAATTTCATCTTGATCGGACTGTTCTTGGTCATGAAGTTGCTTGTGTTTAACAAGTCCTGAGGCAGTGGGGAATTTGCTATTACACACCTCACATCGAAACTGACCAAAGCGTTCGACAATAGATTTGATTTGCAACTTGGGTGTTTTGAGTTTTTCATATTCTATTCTTATTTGTTGTTTTTCTATTATTATTTGGCTATTGGGTGGCTGAGTTATCTCTTCTTCCTCCAATACGTCTTCATCCTAAAAAGATAAGCAGAGAAGAAAATAATTCCCATGTTGAAAACCATGCATTAAACACTATAATAGATACTTCTCTGGTGGGGAGTCTACCACCTGCTTGTCTCCATGGAGATGATCATTCTAGTTTCTATTGTTGATATTACAACAGACATTGTGATTTAATATTGATATTTGTGTGTTTCTGTGGCGGTTTATACAAACAGTTTAGCCGCCCTGAGCTGCTGCGTTCAAAGTAGAGTGGAATGGCCCGAGTCTGGTTAATAACAGAGGCGTGTTGTGTTGGTTGTGTTCAAAATATCGATACGGCGATATATCATCACGGACTCCGTATCGATAAGCGTATCGAAAGTCCGTAGGCTTTAAACAATGTGGAATAGTACTTTTGATATGCTGTTTGTGCTGCGCTCTTCTGGGCCGAGGTGAGAAGGAGCTGTGGACCTGATCAGAAGCTGATCTGTGCAGAAGATGCTGCTGCAGCATGTTCAGACCATGAAACATGCAATACTTTACTAGAACGTGTTCCTTAAATTTATGTTTGCATCAGTTGGTTGGGTGCATGAAGTTATTAAGAGCATAATGGATTTATCATTTTTAAATAAGTTCTTTGTGGATAAACATGACATTTCATACATTATCTTATCCAGAGTAAAGAAATTACCCATTTGGTACATTTTTAAGACCCATTTTTCCAAAATGTATCGGAATACAATTATTACTTGACTACAGGGTGGCTGGATTATTTCTACTTCCTCCAATACGTCTTCATCCTAAAAAAGATAAATAAACAGTTAAACAGTTATAGAGCCCAATAATGCACAATTTCAAGTGCACTGTGAAAATTCTCTGGTGGAGGGTCTACCACCTGCTTGTCTCCATGTAAATGTTATTGCTTTTCCTAAAATGAACTATGTTTAACATATAACATATCTATTATAACATGGAGAAAAGCATGAGTCCAAACTACAAGTCAGAACTGTGGAGAGGCGACCCAGTATAAGGTTAAAATCATCATATCGCTGTGGTACCCACTGCTCCAAAGAAGATGCCCCAGCAGCATTGAATGACGGGTAAAATGCACATGACAAATTTCCCTACAGGGACAGTAAAGTGCACCCTTAACTAACCCTTAACAACTCACAGTAAGAATGCATGTTTTTCAAGGCATTGTTCTGCAAAAAAAACAACTGTAATTGAATAAATACAAGTGTAGTGTAATGTAATACCATACTGTGGAACATTTCAGGGTAAGCAATAACTATGGAGACAAGCAGGTAATGCCCCACCATCCAGAAAACAGAAAACAACTAAATAGTAATAATGGCGAAATTGCTAATGGTAACAGTGATGTCTAAGTTCCATACCTCCAAAGGTTCACAATAATTGTTTTCAGGCAAAAAAATATCATTGGAGCTGGTGACTTCCTCAGGAGATTTGGCTGGTTTCCGTTCTACTTTTTTCTTTGGTGTCACTTTGGGGGTTTCAGCAAGAACCCCTGAGCGTGGTCTCAATGTTTGCCTTCTAAAAAGCAAAAGTATACAAACACTGCATTAAGCACAACACTGTCACATTATTTAGCAATACTTAGTACTTAACATACAGCAAAAGTGTCAAATGACTAATAACTATAGAAATATACACGTCTTGTTTGTTGATACACTATTATAATCCTGACTGAAGCTGTTATAGAGATATTACTTGCCTTGAATTTGCCGTGTGTTCCTTTGGAAACACAGATGGGACAAAATCTTGATCAGAAATATCAAGGGACATTTGCCCTGTGGAATGAAAAACAGATTTGGTCATTTCAAGGTGATGGTGTGATAATGCAATCAGATGTAAATGTAGAAGCCTTGTGTTGTGGAGTTTAGATGTTCCACATAATGGCATTAAACTCTTCTAACTACAAGACAAGCCACCAAGACAGGTTAAATCTGTGGCTGTGACCCAGCTCATATAGTAAGAATGCATGTTTAGGTATTTTCTTTTTCAAATAGTTGGCCAAAATTAATATGAATAATAATACAACAATGTGTATAATCTAAACACCGTTTATAATAAAATAACCTGCGATTTAATAAATGCAAGATATACATGTGTTTGATGGTAAAACAGGTAAACCATAGACAAGCACGTGACGGACTCCCACTGAAAAAGTTACATGGCGCACCTTTCATTTTTCTTATTTATTACATTATTGTTCACAGCCGGGTTCACAGCAGACTGGGGTTGATAGCGAGTTAATAACAACGTGGGCAAACGCTTTCCTTTATTGAACGAGAAAATGTATGATTTAAACTTTGCTTTTCCCTTTTGTTTACCTGAGACGAAATGTGCGCAGCAGATCTGAGCACCATCGCGGCTCAGTCCCTCCGACGTCCCGTTCGCCTTCTCGATCGCCTCCACCCAGAGCTGACGACGCTTCACCTTGGACACCAGTGAGCTTCTAGCGGTGGGTAATAAGTAAAATTTAACATCCCTACGTTTTTTTGCTTTGTTGTCACAGCCAATAATACAACAATCAGCCATTTTAAAAGACACTCGTGTGTGGATTTAGCAAATAGGCAAGTTTTGCTAACAAGCTAATGTTGACTTCCGCAGCACGTAGCACAGGATGCCTGTGATTGGCTGCTTCCACCCATCACGTACAACCCCTGCGCACCTATTATGCGCCCCAGTCTAAATCCATGGATCTACTATATGATCTTAAATCAGGTTAATTTACTGTTACTGTTGTCTACATGTCTAATTATTATTCTTAATTAATATAGTTGTTATGTGTGCAAACGTGAGTGAGTGAGTGAGTGAGTGAGTGAGTAAGACAAACAAATACCAAAGGTTTAATAAGCTTGTTCTTAGTTGAAACTTGCATAGTTTCACACAGGCTCACATGCTTGTAACACAGCGACTGAATAAAAATGTCTTCCCCATAGATATTATACGTATTGTTATTGAGATATTGTGATAGACATATATATTTTCAGCTAATCGTGTTTTAAAGATGCGGACCACAGACAATGGCTAATGGAGATCCTAATAAACAACGACAACATCAACAACAACAACCCACAAGTGAAGGAATGACTGAAACCAGTTTTTGTAATAGACTGGGGGGAAATGTAGCCACTAAGATAAGATAAGATAATCCTTTATTGTGCACACATGGGGAAATTTCATAAGTATTATGGGGAACAAACTAGCAAACAGCAAAAAAATATTCTATTATAAATGCATTATGATACATTTTTGATTTTCATTGTATGTTAGCCTACTATAAAACCATACAATAAAACAGACCATATTATTTTATTCTTGCATTATATGAAGATGAGTTTGACAGAAATCCTTTTCATTCTTAAAACAGCGCCCTGACCTGTGATGTCCTGTCCATAGAAGGGGACCATAGACTGGGCCTAAATGTGGATAAGATTGTCCTCACTTGATTAGCTTCTCTCTGATTAGGTCTATAAGGTAACCAACATTATTTCAAGGTCCTCCTGGTGCAGCTTTGTTCCTTCTGACCTACACCCACATATTTTGCTCCATCGACTTGACAACCAACAATGTTTTTCTTACATCAATCACCGTTTACTCTCTCTCGAGAGAGTTGCTAATTTCTATAAGTGCCCTTGACATACTCATGAATCTCATCGAATTTCATGTTCAACCTTTGACTCAGCTAGTGTCCTCTCTGTTTCGCTATTTGGATTTTTAACCAATAGATGTCACTGCTGTATAATGGTTTAAAGCCTGCTAGAGTCTACTGAAATTCTCATCTATATTGTGTTGTCCCTTTCTTGGACAATATTTGATAGCTACTGAGCACTGCTGACTAGCAACGCCCCAACTCATGTTTCTTATTGAAATCTTTAATAATTTGTTTTTTCTAAGAAGTAAGACATATTACGTGATATGTACAAAATCATGACAATAGGCCCAGACTGGAAACAATTATGTAATGTAATGTCAAATCGACTTTTATGAGTTTTTAACCATGTTATAATAATCTTCCGTCATCAACATCTCATTAAAAGTTGTATTTTGAATATACATGCTCGTAATTTTGTATTGTTCTACCTTTGAGTGTTCAGAAAATGTTCAGTTTTTAGCCCACTTACTACATCACTGTTATTGTGCTCATTTGAGAAATTCAGACTCTGTGTCATACATATATTTATATATAAATAAAATATGTTGCCTAGACATTTTTTAAACAATAAAAATAAGCACCATCTGCAGAGGTGGGGCAAATAAGTTTTGCAGTTTTCATCGGGAAGGCAGTTATCCAATTTCTATGATTAAGCTGTTTTAGAACAATACTGCGGTTTACAATTAAGAAAATATAAAATCATGATCTACTTTTGTCATAGTTCAATTAAAAGGAGGCAGTGCACAGGGCCGGAGACAGAGAGCGCTACAAAGTAGTGAAGTAAGGATTTAACAAGGAGGTGTGGGAAGATGAGGCAGCTGATTGGAGTTGTCCAGTTTAATGATTTGCTCTGTTTAAGATGTATACAGACAGACAAAGCACCGTGTTTAGTTATCCGGGTTAAATCTCGTACCTACGCACATGAGCACAACAACTCACTGTATGATGCATTCACAGACAGTCCGTACAAACGCTTAATGTTGCTGTAAACATTACACACAGTACAATACACGTCTGAAGCAGCAGTTCTGGGCTCCGACTTCTCCCCAATTACAAGCCCAGAGCCCCCCACGCTGCAACAGGCCTGTGGCGCTGACGTCTGTAGTTATGAAGTTATTTGAGCGCCTGGTCTTGCCCCACCTCAAGTCCTTCACCTCCCCCCTGCTGGACCCCCTGCAGTTCGCCTACAGAACCAACAGGTCTGTAGACGACACCATCAACCTGGCACTCCAATGTCGGATCGGAGGCAGTGCGTGCGGCTGGGGAAGAATTTCTCAGACACTTGGACTATAAGAACAGGATGTCAACAGGGCTGTGTACTTTCTCCCCTGCTTTTCTCCCTGTACACAAAATGCTGCACCTCCAACCATAATGAAAAAAACTGATCAAGTTTACGGATGACACCACCCTAATCGTCGCCCTAATCTACAGAAGTGAGGTGGAACGGCTGGTGTCCTGGTGCTGTGGTAACAACCTGGAGCTCAACGTCAGATGACAGTGGAGATACTCATGGAAAATCATCTCCACTGTTCCTCATCATTTTGACTGACTCCCCCATCATCACCGTGGACTCTTTCCTCTTCCTCAGTACCATCATCACTCAGGATCTCAAGTGGGAGCCCACCATCAGCTCCCTCACCAAGAAGGTCCAGCAGAGAATACTTCCAGCGGCAGCTGAGGAAATGCAAGCTGCCAGCGCAGATGATGGTGCAGTTCTACACGGCCATCATTGAGTCCATCCTCACCTCCTCCATCACCGTGTGGTTCGCTGGAGCCACAGCCAGGGACAAACAGAGACTACAGCGCATTGTGCCTCTGCTGAGAAGGTGATTGGCTGCAGATTTCCATCTCTGCAGGACCTGTACGTCTCCAGGACTTTGGGACGAGCAGGTCGGATCGCAGTGGACCCTTCTCACCCTGGACACGGACTATTTGAGCCGCTCCCCTCAGGCAGGAGGCTACGGTCTTTCCGGACCAGAACCTCCCGCCACAAGAACAGTTTCTTTCCTTCTGCTGTTTGACTCATGAACACTTCTTAAACACCAGTCACTTTAACTATAATTGAATCAATCACTGCACTGTTCACTTTCTGAACTAGAGTAAAGCCTTTCTTTAATGCATGCCTTATTTGATTTGATATATATCTTGCTTTTATTATTGTTCATTGTTGTATGTTGCATCGAATCACCAAAGCAGGCTCATAGCCTGTGATTTTTGTTCACTGACAAAGGCAATAAACCTTTTCTATTCTGATTTTGATTCTAAGTACCGGGAAAAACAAAAGAAGGCTCAGAGTACCACTTGAAGAGGCTTTGCACTGCCAGAAATGTTCATGTTTAGAAGTGCTATTTTAGACAGTTTGGACAGTTTTATTTTTCACGCAAAAAATGCACAAATATTTAGTTTCAAAATAATCATAACATTGAAATTTGATTTTCATGACTGGTTGATGAAAGAGTTTGCTTGGCCTGTGCCTATAGTTTTCACAGAACACTTGGTTTGCTTCTTTATAAATTCCACTCTGTATGCACATATGACCTGAAAAGAAATAACTAGGCAGTGCCGCTCCGTCCCAACCCTCCCTCCTTTCTCTCCTCAAGGTGACTCCTCCATCTGCATCCACCCCGATTTTCCAGTCCCCTTCTCTCTGCGGTAGTCCTATGATACGCTCACACATCAGATCTTTTTGAACTGACAGTATCTATATTCCTGTGTCACAGCTCTATGGTGCTGCTTTGCTCCCTGTTTGTGTGAGAGATGAAGCAGGAAGCCACTGTCTGTTTTGTTATCAAACTTGTCTATTTCCTGCTTGAAGAAAATGCAATCAAGTTGTATTGTACATTCAATTTCCTTCATTTCTATGCATATATGAATACTCAGGGCTCGATATACATATTTTAATTACCCTTTCCTTCACCCTATTTCATATAAACTGGAGTGAAAATGATTGAAGAGCATTGCTATAAAGTACCAAAAGGGGTGGGGCGTTTCTATTTCTAGGTAAAGATGAAACACTATTTGCAAATGTGGCTAAAATAATAAATGTTGCCCTTTTGTAACAGGTCTGGGATGCAAGATTTATACATTTGAATTGTCATAAATCTAGTTATTTATGTACTCTCTTCAGCAGCACAAATCCTGTCTCTTTGGAGTCTGATTATGTATAAAACCTGCTCTAGACCTCTACAGACATGTTCAAAAGTGCATTTGATCCTTGTATTAGTCTTCTCTTAAATATGAATGCTTCTGAACATGTTTAGAATATGTTTCATGAACTGAATCTGGAATTTAAAATGGCAAATCTAATTGTAGTCGGAATATCCATTGTATTTTTGCTTCATTCGACCTATAGCCATCCCTGTCACCTATCTCATATCACTTGCTCCAGTTTGTGTGACATTCAGGCCTGTTGCAACCGGCACAAAGACACGACAGCCAGCCGTGTACTATATGTGGAACAGCTCAAGCATTAAGGATGTCTTCCCTGCCACCAGTCTGGTAAAAGGGGTCCCAACCACTACACGAGGCAATTACACGTCACCCTCACAGCAAGCCAAGCAAGCAGCCAGTCTACAGTGCAGCCACCCCTCCCCCAAGTCAAGAACCCCCTTTTCATATTTCAATCTACTCCGTCCATACCTGCCATGGCTTAAAATGCATT